>NC_056746.1:457731694-457734194 GCF_019279795.1 Protopterus annectens
AAAATATCTGAAGAAGCGGTGTGGTTCACCACGAAAGCGCTCATAATAAACTTGTTCCTGATGCTAGAGTCTTTTTGTACATCATCTGATACGGGCCTACCAGAGGATCCATTCTACACCTGTTTTGCATTAGAATATTTTACTGTTTCTGCCAGCATCAGCTGTTGGGACTATTGAGGCTATTTTACATCCACGATTGAGTGGCAACAGCTCCTTCCATATTTGGTTTCTTGGTTTGTTTTTATACTCATTCACGGTCTTTGGGTGTTTTTTGATATATATATATATATATATATATATATATATATATATATATATATATATATATATATATATATATATATACACACACACACACACACATATAACATATATATATATATATATATATATATATATATATATATATATATATATATATATATATATATATATATATATTCAATAAAAACAAAGACAAAGGGAGCAAACCAAAGTGCCAGGTCCAAAGCAGCATACGTATCTTTCAAAACTCAAGAGAAATAATGCGCTGAAAATCATGAGTTGTAAAATACATCCAAAATGTTTAATTCCATTAAGAACCAGATAACTGAAGGGTAAGCGCTTTCGCCAAAGGCTTCATCAGACCCAACTAAACATTAAAAAAATAAATGCATTTAAATAGCCTTTGGCGAAAGAGGTTCACGCAAGTTGTTAACACTGAATATAATCCTCTAGCCCTATATGAAGTGGATACAGAAGGTATGGATACCAATAATTTAACTGTCGGTTCTTTAGACTATGAGGGCTTAAGTATTTCTCTTGAGCACATTGATAGTGACTTGTGCAAGCTGAAATGAATGCAAACCCAAAGGCAGCACTTTGAGGTTTGCTTACAGCGTCGTATTATACCAAGGGGTCTCAGAGTACTAAAGATGCCAACGACAGGCACACAGTACCCTGAACTCCTTTTCAAATGGCAGAAAATTAATATCGAAACAAGCCTCAGTTACATGAGGCTTTTAAATGACTTTTTTCTTCCATTAGAAGGAGCGCTTAAGACAAGTGTGACTAGACAACAGACTGACTTATATGAGATGTTTCCAGCACAATTTGTTGACGAACATTTTTGTAAAATACTTGACAATGTGTGCCAATATGAGAAACGACTATTAGACCAGAAAAGGTCTAAGTTACAAAGAGACATATTAGATTTTTGTAGAGGGAATATCTTTACTTGGCCGAAGATAAGCCATGATGTGGTGCAAGAACGTATACCAGAGGGGAGAACTGTCTCCGGTACTGCAGTTGACAGTTTAAATATGGACTCTGAGAATAATGTTATTCATAAAGACTCTTTGTTGAAACAAAATATTGTTGATGAGGCTGTGCATGGTGACGTTACAAATGATAAAGAAAGAACTAATGATTTAGTTCTATCGGCCGATGAATAGGTTTTGAATACTGATATAGTGAATACCCACATTGAGACTAGTGAGACTAATACTGTGACTGTTAGTACAGCTGCTGTTATTCCATCTGATATTGTAGTTAGAAGGAAAACTAATGTTGGGAATATATCCCACACTAATAATAGATCACAGAATAGTCATAGAACGACTACTGGTATTGAAGGACGGCTGAACTTTAGTGCGACACATCCTTTCCCCATCAGATTAGAGAGGAAGGAAGGGAGAACACGTTCAGACAGCAGGGGCAGGCAGAAGAGGAAGCTTTCCCCACAACATCCCCAGAGTTACAATATCAAGAGAATGTGGGAAGGGAGAACAAATTCATAGTATTTAATTTATCATCACGTATACTTACAACAGCTGAAAAAGACTTATTGAGCAAAGGTTTGTCTTTTATTCCCACTACTAGTAGTAATTATGAAGAGACATTGCGAGATTTTAAATTATTTGTTAGGAACACTTCATTGAGAGTCTTTTTTAATGATAATGTTTCTTTGAACACCAACAACCTTAGGAAACCTAGTACTTTTTTACCTCCACTTAATCCATTGTTAGCTGCATTTAGCAGATTAGTCGAGGATGATTTGTTTAGACTGAATATGAATAAGAAAAGGACTAGAAATAAATCATTTCAACAACGTAGAGCCTTGCATTCCCTCATAAATGATCCCTCAATAGCAGTTCGACCAGCAGACAAGGGAGGTGGGATAGTACTTATGGATATGTTATGTTAATAAAATGAATAGTATGTTGTCTGATAATAGCTTTTATAGGTGCATTGAAAGAAGTGAAATTGATTCTATGATAATCAATATACGTAATGTTCTAGGTAATTTATATGAGAGTGGTGTTATTGACATTGAATTATTTAAGTTCTTGAATGTGGAACATCCACTTATTCCTGTAATCCAGGGACTGCCTAAGATTCATAAAGTGAGGGATGATCCCCCACTAAGACCAATAGTAGCAGGTAGAGGGTGGATTACAGAACCACTCTCTCTCTATATATATAGATATATATATATATATATATATATATATATATATAT
>NC_056746.1:457741694-457784194 GCF_019279795.1 Protopterus annectens
GTGAGCAATAACCGTGTAGGAGCTACTTGGTCTGCACTGAATACCTGTCCAAGATGCTAGAAGTTGGATGCGATCTCTAGAACTCCATTGTGGGAACCACAAAAATTAGAGTATGGTCTAAGACAACCACCCAGGAAGATGAGCTTGTGAATCTTGTATGTTGCCAATGACAGACTTCCTCATATTTAAAGTTTGTTATGCACATACCATAACAACATGTCTAGATGAACAGGTCCATCTTATATAGTATAACCCACCCAGCCTTGCCTCCTTTGGTCACCTGTACACAGAGGAGAAGCTAGTCTTTGAGCTTTGTTGGTAAAGGGGGAGCAGTGTAGTAGACAGATGAAGTTTTAGCTGGTGCGCTACTTAACACCCAAGGAAGTAGTCCTGTTAGTCCATCAGTGACTGACAATTTCGTCTAGATAGGCTATTACCATATGCTACTTTGGTTTGCCTTACTTCTCTATTTAAAACAACCAACATCCCAAAGAACTACTGATAAATAAAATGCTGACCCTTTAAACTCTGGTTTGAAGTTGTTAGCATGCCAACAAGTCTGTGTACAACAAATGGACTGGAATCCAGTCTAGCACCGAATATGTCTCATTTCCTAGTATGCTTAGAAAAGCTCCAGCCTCTGTCTTCACAAAAGCCAGAACAGGATGAAATGGATTAGCAAAAATTTTAAATTGCAGTGCACTATAAATAAGTGCAGACTTTGTTCAAGTGGAGTAAACACAGAAAAAGTAATGCCATTGCAATTTCCTATGCTAAATGGCTACCATGTTTTCCTAGTTACTATACTTGCACAAGCTGTACAGAAAGATTACAAACTACAGTAGGAACTCTTAATAAAGAGTAATTAATCATATTTATTCCTAGACTAAAGGAAAGGAGTAGTAGTCAAGCTTCAGTGGGGAGGTAGTCTCCCCACGGTCAATTCTGAGCTCATTACTATGCTACACAGAAGCACAGCCCACTATCACAACAGTAAATTTAATACAAGGATTCTCACAAGATCAACATACATTTAAAAATATAAGTCAAAATGCAGAAAAGAATTTATTTTGTATAAACTGTTATTTTGTTATTAATTTGAATTAACCCATTTTACATAGTTAAAGATTTGTAAGTAATTAAAATAAAAACTTTTAATAAAGACTAAGGGGGGTCCAAAACTTGTATTGTATTATTAACTTAACACTGTATATTATGAAGGTTTATCCTTGCACTGGAGTCCCCACTGGAACTGTAGCCAAAATCGTGTTTGCAGCAACATTGCTCTTGCCCCCGTTTAAGTGAAGTCCGGTATCATGCATCTATGGTAAGTACTGATCATGGTCCCTAACAGCTTGCAGAACCCAGCATACGCCACAGACACCTACTGTCATTGGATCATAGGAGGTTACTAGGCTAATGACCGTAGAGCCCTTACAAGCCTAGCCAAGTTTTACCCTTATTTCCACGATCAGCACCCATCACCCCTGTCCAAGATGGACAAAGGTGGATCCCCTGGGGTGAATTTACGGTTACCCATCCAGTTGTCCTGACTGCATTTGAAGATGGCCAATGAGGTGATGTGCTTCACAAGAAATGGGAGTCTGTTCCAAATTTGTGGTAACCTCTGGGAGACGGATCTGACCTCCAGCAGGTTCTATTAATGTCACCTACCAGGTTAAGGCTGTTAGAGAGAGTAACCCATGTACCATTTGACTTGCAGATATGCAGCATTTCCAATAAAGCTGGGTCCAAGATTACCTTGTATACAAGACAGAGATCACCTCTGAGTAGTCTGTGTGAAACAGAATACAGTGACAGTGATTTCAGGCAATTCACATTGGACAGATGCTGAAGACATTGAATTTTCCTTGTGAGGAACCTTGGTGGTCTCTCCAATTGCTGAAGGTACTTAGAAAGGTACATACCAAAAATGGCATTGTACTCCATTATTGGCCTGACAGGAGGTCATAGTAAGTGCCTTAAAATTTCTCTTTAAGGGTCTGATGAGCAGAACATGAACCTCAAAAAAAAAAAAATGTACACAAGTCTTGACTACTTTGCTGCCTATGCTACCAATGACTGTCTACTTGAAATCAATGTCATGTCTGCCCATGACACAAACAAGAAGCATCTGCTTTAAGTCATTGTTACCAACCAGTGAGACTCTCTGCTAATGCACTAGCTCAAGAGTAAAGTGTGATACAACTTAACAGTCTGTGGTACAGGTCGTGGCCGAAAAGTGTCAACATGAATTAGCATACCAAGCCCAGTTAACCAAAAATCCCGTTTCTTCTTTTTCAACTCTTCATTTAAATACACACCGGTCTTGAAGAAAATAAAATGCAAACCGCAACAGTATCATTTACAAAGGAACTTACAAAATCAGATCCTAGAAGGCAGTGTGTTTCAAAATAAGACGTGGGTCACAACCTAAATTTGGCAGGCGGAGGCAAGGGGGGTGGAACTCCACTCACAAGCACACAGCTACAGCCTATCTGGAATGACAGAAGTCAAATCTTATGCATTTTCCAAAATTAAACTGGGAGTGCAACAGGGAATCCTTTGTTCCACTTATAAGCATACATAAGTTTTCAAAATACAGAAATGATTTTAGATAATTACAAAACATAAAAGACTAGTATCACGACTAACTCAGAAAGGACAAATGAAACGCGTGTCAATGTTATACGTGTATAAGCCAGCACCGTGTTGTAGAGAGACAAAGCTTTACTATTGCCCAGGCATCCAGCGTTCAATTAGTGGCTCAGGCATTTGAGATGCTAGCAGGGAGGAATGGGTTTTCCATGTTCCGTGGGGGGGGGCAGACATGCATCTTGGTGCTCCATGAAGAGGTGAGTACCCTCAGATGATTCTGGGATTGGTGTACTGGAGGGAAAGGGAAAACAGGGCAAGTTATAACTTAAAAACACCCTCCCACACACACATAAGCTGTTGAGACACTCTTAGTTTTCATGCCATCCCCAGAAAATAAAAGTGTTATTGCGAGGCCGGGTAAATTATTTTTTATAAGACGTGAGGTTGGTCCCAACAAATTTACTTAGATACTTTTCCAAAGCAGAAGGATGTCAAATTGTCAGAAAAAGACTTACACGCCAAAGACATATATATATATATATATATATATATATATATATATATATGTGTGTATATATATATATATATATATATATATATATATGCAAAATATGTAATTTAATAAAGATAAATGTATGAATCTGTCAGTTCTAAACACTAGTTCCAAAAGTAACTAACATTTTGAAAGAAAAAAAAAACTCAGCACTTTAACAGTTACTAATGAAGAGCTTGCTGCTAGCAAACAACGTTTTGCAGATGAAACAATGAAATACAAAGTACCTGTTGCCCTTGAAGAATAAATTGCCTGTATTACATTACAAAATGATAAGCTGGCAATGTTGTAATAGGGAATGGATTGCAACTAATAACAGGTTCATAGTTACTAGCTAGGTATCACCACCAAATGAGGACATACTTAGGACTGCAACATCCACCCCCCCCTCCCCAGCTACGCTACTGTGACTCGCACATCGCTCTCTTCTGATCTTTGTCACACACCCACTTGCTCATTCACATGTTCATTCACTTAAATGTTGGTCCCACTCTCACATATCCACTTCCTCATTCATACATGTATTCATTCACTCATCGCTCTTGCTCTCTTTTGATCTCTCTCACACACACAGTTTCTCGCTGTCTCACACTCTGAAACCATACCAGTGTTTCTCATAGGTTCATAGATTAGTACTAGGCTAATTGCCCTTGTAGGCCATTTTAAGCCTAGCCAATTACCTCATGTGAGAATCAAACCCTGCACCTTGTGTGTCTGTAAGGTAAGCAAGCACCTTAATTATTATGTAAAATACACCATTACGCCATTCTCCCACCCTCAAGCTAACTACTGGTGTGGGCATGTAGAAAGGTGGCCTAAAGATTTGGAAACTGGCCTTCTGATATATTATATGCAAGATGTAACCCATATAGCTTAAGCTACTGTTGTGGTGATTATAACAATAAACATCTACTGTTACTGTAAGAGCATTTACACAAGTATACTGTGTTGTGTGCAGTCCTCATCAACAGAAAACATCCATCATTGCTTGCTGAACATTTCCAAACTGATCCTCTGGTTTGATATTGAAATTTTGTGTCACTGGGCACTACAGAACAGAGTTTAGTAATGATATGAAGCATCTTTTTTACTTCATCCAAATCATCATCAGAGAAGTGTTTAAATACTTCTCTGCACCATCCCATTTCCAGTTTTGATTGCAAAGGCACCATGAAAGTAAATAGTGCAATATATACAAAAAAATTCTAGAAGAAATATCACACAGAGGTCATGGCCTCAGAGTAATCACAAGTGCTGCTGTCCAAAGGCATTTCAAACATATACAACCTTCTTCATTATTCTGCATATAAAATAATAGTTAAACTTCTAATCTCATTAGTAAATGAATGTGCAACTTTTAATGTATAAACAAAATAAATAAAAATATATAAATACTGATGAAATGGATTGTGCACAGTTGTGGGGGCACAGTTACCCATAGTATTTCCATCTATTCTCCATCACCCATCAATTCAATAGCACAGAAAACCACAGTGAGATTTTTTTACACAGTCAGTCTTTCATGGAGGAGGGGGCAGGGAATCTGCAACTCCTAAGCATATTATTCAAAGTTATCTCAGCAATTAATCAAAAGTAAATAATGAAGTATCTTTGTTAACCTTATGTACATGCATGCATCCACAAGGTTAAGGGTGTACCCACGTATATATTACTTACACATATCGGCATGGCTCGCACTATATTTACAGTATTCCATTTCCATATGTGCACATAATAAAACTATTTTCGCAGTAAAGCAGCATCTCACGGAAACACAATTAAAAAGAGCCTTAAAATGTTTTAATAGGCCTTTACTGTGTAGCAGTCGCTATTTTGCCTCAAAATGCCCTATTCCGCAATATTATGACTTGAGAATGGACATTAATAGTTTTGAGTAAGCGGCTAAGTAATCTTTTCACAAGATGCATACTACTACGCATCTCTTTACACTTTTAAGACTACTGGGTAAATAGGGGCATTTTTAAAATGTGTCAATGAATTGTTAAACCACCACCACCCTTATGAATAATTAACAAATATCGGCCTATTATAACAGAAGGGCAAGTATTCCAGAGCAGTTCCGTGGGAAGAGCCTATTGCAAATACCAATGTCTGTAATAGATAAACAAAACAAACAACTTAAAAAAAAAATGGAAACTTCTTTTTCCCCAGTGTCAGTAAGCTTTCAATCACAAAATCCACGTAAGACTCTCCCTCAATGCAACCTGCTCGACTACAGCAGAGCTGATGGTCATGTCTGGATGTTTGTTGTCTAAGTTGCCACGCAAAAAAGATAACCTGCGCAAAATTCAGCGCAAGTCAAAAGACACATGTTAACCTACAGACGAAATATAACTACATTCTTAACCAGGCAGCAGCCCGGTACCACTGTATTCCTTTTTGCATCATTGGTTAAAAGTGGAACAACTGTCATAAACTATTACTTGCAGACTCAAACAGGCATCAGTATTCACCAACAACGAGAGCAGGTTCCGAAATATGCATATAAGCATGATACTTCAATGCAATAGGGGTATGTTATCATGATCAAACCTTTAAAACAATGAGCACTGTACAGTAGCAACTTATTCTGATTACTAACACTTGCTAGCCTTAAACAACTACTTTCAAATAAAAACAAAAATGAATGAGGACATCTTTAAACACTAGATATTGTGGCTGTTGGTTGACATACCTGAATTACAGAATAGTAAAATAACTGCAGCTGCAAAAGTAAATCCACTGCTCGTGAAGGACTAGTCCATCAAAAAAAACAGATGCTTCCAGCAGCTCAACATAGAATAAATGTTCCCACAGTTGCACAGCTGTTTTATTACAGGCATAGGAGGAGTTAAACGTCCTGCATATCTAATTAAAATGGGCATTTTCTGATTGTAGTATCTGAAGAAGGGCTGTCCTAGAACTTAGCAGAAACAGAATGAAAACGCAGGGCATTGTTAGTAATCCTTCGCACTGCCCACACTCTGTATAGAGTTCCGTGAGAATGTTTGCAGGCTGGAAGATGGATCCCAGTAACAGCTACAGGTAGGCATAGCAGAGAAAGTAAAAATTACACTTCCTGACAATAGTATATCTTTTTGTGATGCAGGTGTCAAAAGATAGGGGAGAAAGAGATGAGGAAAATGAGGAAACGTAGACAAAAGCAGGTAGAGGTCCTTTAAGGAAATAACACTCTTGATAACATGTCAAAAACAGTTATAACCAAATTATAGACTTGATTTTCTGTGCTAAACCTGTTAAGCAGTCAGGTTTGTTACATTTTAAGTGAGGCCAGTAGTGGTTTATGGTTGCGCATTTTGTGGAGATGGCTTCACGTCATATGACATACTACAAGTGAATGTGCATAGGGTAGGTGTCATTTAACTTTTACTTTGGCATAGAAGCCCTCAGCATGTGTGCTGATGCTTGAGAAGCACCACTTAATACTGACTTTTATCACCTGTTCTGTCTGGCATGTGGGCTTTTATGTCTTATGTTATAGGAAGTTAATTGTCTTTCCCAGTGACTAGGATTTTTTTTTTTTTTTTTTTTAAGGGGAGGGGTGCTTGTTCACCCCCATTGTAACCTCATCTGCATCACCAACTGCTACTTGTTTTGAATGCTTTGGATTAGCTTGAACAGTTCATATTGACTGACGTTCTGTAATTCATTCTCTTCCTAGATATGCAAAGTGTTAGCTAGTGGCAGAAACTGTTTACTTTTGTTTTCATTCTCTTGGTATGCATACTGGCATCCATGCCTGTGGGGGCCAGTGCCAGCTGAAGTATGAGGATCCAGCAATGGACTATTGAGTGGCTAAGCCCCCTCCCTCCCCATTTCTTTGTTTTTCCTAGGCATACAAAGCTTACATACATTGGAGAGGTCAGCCTCAGATGAACCATACCAAGGCCCTTCTAAACTGTAGAGTATAGATTCAGACCTTTGAGTCTGCATTTCCAGTTCCCTTCACTGATGGCTGCTGCGATCCATCCATTGGGCAGTGATAGCTTCATAATGAAAGACCAACTGGCCAACAGCATTTGTCCAAGATTGGTACAGCTCTACCTGCCATTACTAAAATACTAAAATAGTACCATCATGTTGCAGTGTTCCAAACTAATGGGTTTTCCTCTCTTGCTACCCGAACATCCGGCCAGTATGCAAAAGCTTGTAGTCACTGCTAGGTACTTAGGATGTCTGACATTGGCCTAGGGAGTGTGGGCCATAAGTGATGAATGCATGTCCACAAAAGAAAATCATACACTGATAAAGTTCAAAAAAGAAGACAAACCACACTGGCAACTGCTTTAGTAAATTAGCGCTTTCATTTACTGGCAAATTGTAAACTTCTTCAGATAAAATAGCCATCTTAGCACATTGCTTAAATAGTGAACATATTCTGATGTCATTAATTGCATAATTAATTAATTACAAAATCAAACAGCAATTTTTAAAGAGAAAATGTTCATATAGGACCAAAATATTTAGTATTTACTACATAAATATTAAACATGTATATATATTGTTAATAAAAAAATAATTAAATGTATACATACATTGATAGTGTAAAAAACATGGTAGTAATAACTACCTATATAATGCTTTTAATTTAAGCAAACTTTTAATTGAGATAATTTCATTCAGCCCTGGTGGTGAATTTGCATCAAGCTTAAGCTGCCATAAAATTTCTTTCTCCTCCAATTTCAGGCTAGATGGACCCCCCCGCCCTGTATCATGAATACAATCAATGATAACAAACTGAAAATTATGGCCGGGGTTCTGTATAATATGCCTAGCCAGAGCATTACAGGAATTCTGCTTGTTAATAGCATAAAAATGTTCGTGCACACGGTGTTTAAAACTTCTGTCAGTTTTGCCTACGTAAAATAATGTACATAGGGCACATATTCCTAAATAAATAACCCCCTTAGAATTACAATTAAACTTGTTATTAATATAAATCCTGTGCTTCCGTATTGTAATAGAGCTGACAGTCTTGATATACTTGCACCAAGAACAACATTCACACTTATACATTCCACAATGGGGTTTATATATATAAGTGCTTCCTTGTTCTAAGATTTATTTTAGATTTTAAACCCCGTCTAAAAGTGAATTTAGGTTCTGGTGCAATAATTTTGTTGATGTCTACATCATTAATCAAAAAGGCCCAATTTTTCTTAAAGATGTGTTTCAGACTTCCCACATCTTGAAAGAAAGTAGTGACAAAGTTAGAAAGACATTCAGGCTCGGCTCTTTTTTCTTCATTATGTATTGTACTCTGAATGCACAAGTCAGAACCTGGATGTTCATTACTACTAGATTCTACACCCGAATTTGGTTTATCAATGACTAAAAGGGGGGAGAAGTCACCTTTTATTTCTTTTCATGGTGACTTCCTGTATTAATCCATTCAGTAAATTTTCTGGATACCCTCTTTTACTGAACATCCCCTTTAGAATTTTACATTCCTCATGGAATTCCGAATCCAAACTAGTCATTCTGGATGCCCTTACAAGTTGCCCCTTTATTTATACCTCTCTTCTGATGGTAAGGATGGCAACTTGAAAAATGGAGGAAGGAGTAGAGTATGTTGATTTCCTAAATATACTGGATTTCATATAATTAGAACACAAATCCTTCCTCAAAGAGACATCCAGAAAAGAGATGTTATTATAACTAAATTCCCAGGTGAATTTTAGAAAATTAGTCTTGGCAGCAATAGATTCAAGTAAAGACCCGGCTGAAGTTTTATTCCCCCTCCACAAGATAAAAATATCATCCAAATATCTGGTGTACCAAATTGCATTTTGAATGAAAACAGGGTCAGTAAATAGGAATTTGTTCTCCCAATAGGCCATTACTACATTGGCAAAAGTTGCCCCACATGGAGAACCCATCGCTACGCCAGATTTCTGTAAATAAATTTTATTGTTAAAAAGAAAATAATTATTTTCCAATACTACATCCAATAAGTATATGATGTTTTCTATTTCCTGATGGTCCACTTGTTTATGCAATAAAAATTCTCTAACCCACTCGCATCCGATGTCGTGAGGTATACATGTGTACAAATCACAGACATCAATAGTTAGAAAATTATTGTCATTATCAAAGGGTATCCTATTAATAGCTTTCAAAAAAGCCCAGGAATCTTTATAGACTTGGTGTTCGCTTTTCAAAACTCTTTGTAACCTATTATCAATGTATTTTGCACAGCCAAAGGTAATTGATTGATGGCCATCAATAATAGGTCGAAAGGGAGGTTTCTGGATATTTTTATGGATTTTAGGTAGTCCGAACAAGCATGGAGTCATAGGAAAAGAAATATCTAAGTATCTAAAAGTATCCATGTCGATATGGCCATCAATGAATAGGTCTTTGATAAAACCGGAGACTTTACGTATCGCCCCATTCATTTCATTCAAAGATACTTCTAAATAAGAATCAGCCCCCAATAATTCACTCATGCTGTTTAAATAATCCACTTTATCCATAAACACCAACCCTCCACCTTTGTCCGGTTTCATTATTCTAACATCAGTAAACTTCAAGCATTCCAGGGCATCCCTTTCTTCACTGGTTAAATTTGCATCATTATGTTTGAAAGAGACACCAGCTAAATTCCTGGTGTCATTTTCGCAAATTTTCTCAAGTAAGGCCAGAGTAGGGTGCAAAATGGGATTATAAACACTTGCTAACCTTAAATCAGTGGAAGCATTTGTAGGACACTGGTTGTTAAACAATGAATTTAAGTTTAACTTCCTATTAAAGATTTTTAAATCCACTAGGGCTTTTTCTACCTTAAAACGGGTAGAAGGAACAAATGTTAAGCCTTTAGCCAAGACATCTATTAACTCTATTCCAGGTGTAAAATAAGAGTAATTGAAAATTTTAAAATCACCTGTAGAATTAAATAAAACAGAAGGTATCCTGTTAATTCCTAAAGATAATTCAGGACTTAACGTTTCCTCCTGTTCTTCCTCTTCTTCCATTGCCCCTGTTTCCTGTTCTGATATTGTTGTGGATTCTGAGTCGTCCTCGAAGATACCTGAAAACCCTCCTCCTCTTCCAGGAAGTCAACATTGTCATTGTATTGATTTTTAAAAGATGGCTTCTAGTTTTACTGGCGATGCGTTCACTTCTCCTAATACCTGGTGTGGGGTTATCATTTTGAACTGGGTTATTACTATCATCCCTACTTGTCTTATCAAAAAATGTGACACTACCCTGATTGGTATTGAATTGTAACTTGTTGTTCCCTACAGGTGGTGGTGGTGGTGGTGGTGGTGGTGGATAGGGGGAACCTTTCTCATAAGCATCCTGGTCCCTTTTTAATTTCTTTCTCTTGTAGCTTCACCAAAACATTTTCCATACTTGAAAATATTCTCTGAAAATCAAACCTATATCTAGAAAAATCAGGATAATTTCTTATAGTTCTGAAAGTTCATTTTTCAGAGTGTCAATTTGTTCATTGTAATGAATAATTAAACATTCAATATATGACAGAAGTTTTAAACACCGTGTGCACGAACATATTTATGCTATTAACAAGCAGAATTCCTGTAATGCTCTGGCTAGGCATATTATACAGAACCCTGGCCATAATTTTCAGTTTATCATTGATTGTATTCATGATACAGGGCGGGGGGGTCCATCTAGCCTGAAATTGGAGGAGAAAGAAATTTTATGGCAGCTTAAGCTTGATGCAAATTCACCACCAGGGCTGAATGAAATGATCTCAATTAAAAGTTTGCTTAAATTAAAAGCATTATATAGGTAGTTATTACTACCATGTTTTTTACACTGTCAATGTATGTATACATTTAATTATTTTTTATTAACAATATATATATACATGTTTAATATTTATGTAGTAAATACTAAATATTTTGGTCCTATATGAACATTTTCTCTTTAAAAATTGCTGTTTGATTTTGTAATTAATTAATTATGCAATTAATGGCATCAGAATATGTTCACTATTTAAGCAATGTGCTAAGATGGCTATTTTATCTGAAGAAGTTTACAATTTGCCAGTAAACGAAAGCGCTAATTTACTAAAGCAGTTGCCAGTGTGGTTTGTCTTCTTTTTTGAACTTTATTGATGTCTGCATGTACCTTTCCTCAGAACTTCTCTGCCGCCAGTCAAACTTCAGCATTCCTGCTGTCTTCACTTTGGATCTTCGAATTCCAAAAGGCAAGTACCCTGTTTTTGATTCCTTTGTCACAAAGTGCTTGTTAGGTGTTCATGTCATCCAAGAAGTGAGAGTGCATAAGGACACCCATGAGCTTTGCCTTTTCTGTCTAGGGCCTACTCACGACCATCTTTCTTGCACAATCTGTCAGGCCTTTGTGCTTAAAACCGTACGCAGCCACCTGTATGCCTTGAATACATGTCTAGAAAATCAGCATCTTAAATACCTAGCTTTAGGGATGGAAGGGTCATCCACAGATTTATTTCACAAGTACGAAAACAGTCTGCTAATAAAGCTAACCTTTCTTAAGTTACATGCCAGTTATATCCTTGAATTTGTGACTCCCTTATTTTATTTACTAGTAGCTATAAATATAAAGCAAATAAAAGGGAAGGAAGACGTCCCTGCCTGGATCCTTTTTCCAAACACAACTTGATTGAGAGGAGACCTTTTATCTTATTTCTTGCCTCCAACATTTCATATATCCTCCTAATATACCATGTTATTCTACCAAAGAAAACAAATGCTTCCATTGCTCTTCTCATAAAGTTCCTGCTCTATTGAATGCTTTTTCTGCATCAAGACTCAAAAAAAAAAAAAAAAAAACTGTGGCTTTTTTTGTATTTTACTTCCCGTTGCACCCACATGTAGGTGAAGTAGGCTGTTTACCTCCAATCCACAAAACCGCATTGATCCTTTTCTTAACATTTTTTTTGGCAAAACTCTTGCCATTTTCTTAGTTAATACAGACATAAACACTTTGTAATCATGGTTTAAAATTGAAACACGTCTCTGTGAAGCTCGTACTGAAAGATGTGTACGCTCTTTGGGCAATAAAGTCACCACACCATTTTTTCAAGATTCTGCTCCCCCTTTAAAGTATTGTTAAACAACTCTTTATTGCATTTTCCTTCCCAATGTCCCCTTTTCCTAAGGAATGTTGATTGATTTGTGCATCACTTTTATCATGTTTTCCAGACTTTGCTTTTAATTGTTGAGCCTCATCTGCCTCTAGCCTTGGCATAATTAACTCATCAGTAATTGTTTCCTTGTGTGCATTTTCTTGATTTTCGCATTCTTATATTGTACACATTTTCATAAAATTTCTGAAGTACTTCTGTAGTCTCTCTGGTTATTCATATTATACGCTCCTTTAGTTTGGTGATGACCCTTTCAACTTTCTGTTGGTTAATTCACAGTGCTAAATTTTTTTGTGCTTTGGAGTTTTCAAAAAATAGCTACTTAAGAACAGTCTTTCTAAACTCTTCTCCAGATACTCCCTTATTTTCTTTTTAGCAGTCATCTATGCCTCTTCTGCAAGGTGCCCCTTTCAGTCCCTCTAAGTAATTCCTATTACTACTTAGCCATATCTAATTCTCTCTTATACCTACGTTTTTAAACATTTTCATTTTATTCCTCTTCCTAGGTATCTCGTCTGAGGAAATTTATATCTTCCCTCATAATGCTTGAATCATTTCCACTACTCATTCTTTCAATTTAATGTCTCTTTAACAAGTAACCAGGAAAGTGCCAGTGCCTCACTTTTTCCTTCATTGTCATGCATCTGTATCTTAGTTTTTATTGGTGCGTCACCAGAAATAATTATTGGATATGTGGGTCAAAGCTTTCAATTAAATACACATGCTTCTGGGAGATATAATTTTTGTCTAGTCCATTTCTTGTACCTTGAGGAGTCGTGTGTAAACTCTGTCTTGAATTCTTACTACTGAATTCATGACTTCCATGCCAAATATTCTAATTTCTTCAGAAATATACCATCATTTGTTATATTTTCCCTTCTAGGTCCCCTGATACATCCTCACTATTGCAAATCAGGTTCCAGTCCTCACACACAAAATATTCTCTGCTGAAAGCTCTGTTTCTCCCAAAATTCTCTTAAACTCCATAAAAGCGCTATTTAGGTAGGATATAAATATACTCCAGTTTAAGCCTCCTCCCTGCCAGTAACCCCTTGCTACCACAAATCTACAATTTTTTTTTTTTTGTGCATCAATACTGGAGCCCATTTAGCCAAGTCAGTATTACTCTTCTCCTTTTCCTGTGCCCCTGATATTCTGCTGAATGTGCCCCTGATATTCTGCTGAGTGTGCCCCTGATATTCTGCTGAATGTGCCCCTGATATTCTGCTGAATGTGCCCCTGATATTCTGCTGAATGTGCCCCTGATATTCTGCTGAATGTGCCCCTGATATTCTGCTGAATGTCTAGTCTATCCTGTAATACCTTTTGTCAAATTCAAATGCTAATTTCTATGCCAGTATGTCCCCTGCAGCATTGCAGTTTCAACACTGAACTTCTTAATATAATTCAATGCTATTTGCTTTTTTGTATACCTGTAAGGCCATTCACATTCCATGATGTAGGCAGAGTCGCCATTATGATAGAAAGCTATTAACTCCTAGTTATCATACATGACATATCTTTAGAATGTGTGTATTCAATGTTTAGCTTCACATGTACATATTAATATTTAAGCTGATCTCTTAAGTAGTTGCTTCTAGTTTCTATTTGGATCAGTGTCACAATTTCAGGATTTTTTGCTTCAGCGAAAACACTCGACCAATAAACAAAATAGATTTTCAGAACCACACATATCCTTTTATCTTAGAAGAAATGCAAAAGAAACTACATTTCCAAATGAAATGGTTACCCTTTCCGATAGGAGCAACTGGCCAAGATCTATGCCTGAACCCACAGGCTTTACTTAATCTAAAAATTAAAGTTAACAGTGCTAAAGAGCATGTTACAGCCCATGTTGTCTTACACTAATTACTGCCCATTCTTTCCCTCCATGATGTGATAAACAGTTTGCATTCTTTCAGTAAAAATTACCCTTTAGACCTAAAGAAAACAGTGCACTGACTGCCTTTAAATAAATGCTAAATTCTGCATTGTTCAGTGCATTAAAATATTATGTCTGCTGGGGAGGCAACTACTTGTAAAACCTATTCACTTCTCAAAGTTTTAAACTCAATTTATTTTTCAGTGAACTGCTTTCCTTTATACTTTTAATTGTTAACTGTACTTGATACATTTCATTCAGCTGAAAATGTTCAGTCCTCCCATGATTAATTGCTTGCACCTTCAGACCTTTCTACTCCAAGTAAAGGCAGTTGGTAACAAAAACAGCCGTTGACTTTGCAGGTGGATGAAAAACTCTTTGCAAGTTTCACTGGGAACATTGTTCAATTCTCTTGTGATCTCCCACTGGGAACTTTTGCAAATGGAAAAATTAGCTAATTACATTGCAAATACGAGAAATCAATTCCACATACATCCATACCTTGCAGCATTTTACCTTAGGTTTCTAATCAGTTTGCTTAACAAACTTGTCTGCAATTTAAACCGAGCAAGTAAATCTGTATATTTACATCTGCAAAAACATAGGAAATTGTCTTGGTTCTACTTAAGTGATCAATTCACTTTTATATCCCTTACTGCAGCAACCCAAGATCACAACATTGCATTACTTGCTTTTATCTTGGCTTCCTTACTTTTTTCCCCAGTGTAAAGCCTCCAACCCTTACAATTAAGACACCATACTTTCATGCTGTAATATCTTCAATATGTACAGCAGTTACTGATAAGACACACCCACCTCACATGCAACATATCTCTGAATGTGGACTATATTTGACTGCTTTGCAATGTAGTTTGCATCATGCGTTTTTATGCCCCTTCATTGTCCTTTTAATTACAAAGTAGAGTACATGCGTTGCAGTCCACCTATTGGTTTAACACACTCAACAAAATACCAGTGTCATCTGCTGTCTTTTGCAAAGCCACATTTCCTGTATCTAATAGGAATGGTGCTTTGTAGTATTCTGTGTATTCACTAATTTTACAGTGTTGCTGTTTGTCTTCTTGATCCTGTCTGTAGATAGTGAAGTGTGCTGTTTAAGAAGCATGTCCAGGCTGTATATGCACGTATAAATTGCAGACGCGTGCAATCCCCAGTGCCATTTCATAAGAGCAGCCAGAGTGAGAGCATGCATGCATGATCGCAGTTGTTAGTTTGTATATAAATTACTTGTTGGTCAGTAAATTTCTATTAAAGCACCAAAAACTGCCAACAGGTCAGAAATGTAACCAGAAAACCATATGCCAAGACCCTGGAAGAAAACACAATGAAGCTTACGGACAGGACGACTTAGTCGAGCCTTGTAGTTGTTGATTTAACAGTGTAGTCCACAGAAATCCACAGGATAAAAACGCCAAGGAACAAAGCTTTTCAGCTGTAAAATAGTTTAATCCAAGCATACAGCTGAAAAGCTTTGTTCCTTGGTGTTTTTATCCTGTGGATTTCTGTGGACTACACTGTTAAATCAACAACTACAAGGCTTGACTAAGTCGTCCTGTCCATAAGCTTCATTGTGTTTTCTTCCAGGGTCTTGGCAGTTAATTTCTATACTCTGTAGTGATGTGTTTGTATAAAATAAAGTTGCTTGAACAGAACCCACAAAGAATCTCCTATTGCCTCCAGAGTAGGAGAGTGACACTGCCCATGTCCCATCACCAGTCTCTAGTTAAAGTTCAGGGTTCTTCTCATCAGCTTCTGTACTTTTTTTCTGTCATTCATTTATCTTTTGGGATAATGGAAAAGGTTTCACTGGCAGAGTTTCTGTATTAGCTTTGTTGTCAGTAGAATGGGTCACTGATTGTTGGCTAAACTTTACTTTGTTAGCCAGTTCTGCATCCAAAATAGTCTTTGATCCCCCAGGAAAAATATTCTGAAGAAAGCTGGATATAACAGCATGAATTTCATTTTCCCCTATCTACATTCTCTGATTGCTGGGATAAACTTGCTGTTTTCTGCTGGGTGTGCAGTGAATAATCATTTTCCACAAGTACCATGCTCTCCACATTTTCCTCAGTTTCCTTTGTGTCATTATTTTGTTAGAAACTGTTCTTTTGGCCGGTGTGATTGCATCTTTACTACTGTTGGTCTCACTTTCTTATAGCAAGATCTAGAGCATATGCCCTCTCAATTAACAAATCTTACTACAGAACACCAGTCCAGTTACTTATCTGTAGTTTCTTAAAGTTAAAGCAGTTTGTTCCTTCCATTTTCTCTGGTAAAGTAGAAACTGTCTGTTTTTTCTCTGTGTGCTCTGTCTTCTAACTCTAGAAGCCTCATGCTCAGCCAGCCCTTTCTTTATTTCATCCTCTGTTTTTTGCTATTTTCAGTTCAACTGACTTGCCTAGTTAATGCTTCTATTTTTTCCAAGCCTTTTGTTGTTTGATTTTATATAGTCTTTTAGTGTTTCAATGCTTTAAACACCTTTCCTCTACATTAATAATTTATTATTTTTCCTCCAAATTACTGAAAATCATCTCCTGCGTAAAACCTCAAGCTTGAACTGCAACCTTTTCTGGTTGATTTTTCTTTTTTTCCCCCGTCATCCAGGCAGTGTAATTACTAGCCAGTAATTAAATTTCACAGAGCTTTCCAGCCTCCACAGTCTCACCCCCCCCCCCCCCCCCGGTTCAATTTTCACATTAGAGGGGCATTAGTCAACCTGTTAAGTGTGCAACCATTTTGGAAATCAGTGGCAACCTTAGAATGTTATTCTGGACTGTTGCAGACATGTTTACACTTTCTGCTAAGAAAATGTTTGTGTGTGTATGATGCCATTGTCCAAACTTCAGTGTTTCCATTGCAATCGTTCCACCATCATAGCATAACATTTCCTTCTAAACGAATCCTGTGAAGCTGGATTTTTGCTGTTATCTTTCTTTAAATACTTTGAATACATCTGCATCTAATGGATGATCGATACACTACCCCAGTAAACAAACTAAGTAACTAAAGACATTCAGTTACTCTTCGCACAGAGTGGCTGCCTAGCCCATGTGGGACAGATGTGACCTGATGCTGCAGTTTCTGTTTTCTTTGCTTCTTTAGCTTTGAGAAAAGCAACCCCTGGCTGTTGATGTGATAGCATTCTAAACTATCTGCTGCTGAAAATATTCTGATGAAATGATACTGTCACTGGTTCACAGAATGCACACACTGATTGCTATATGAACAAAGTTATAAGGCTAAAAGGCTTTTAAGAAAAGTAGACTTTTTAGTTTGATACTAAAACATACTTGGCTGATCAGAGAATTAGATATGTCCATGCAGGATTGTAGTGATCTGCTATCTTAACACATAGTTCACCTCATTAAAGAGGGTTATGGTACCCAAACATTTGATTTGTCTTCATGTATAAATCCTAATTCTGACTACCCAACACTGTGCTGAGAAATGCATTGCATGATGAGGAATGTCAAACCTAGCAATTATCATTTGTTTGCCTAGGGCTGAGACAGACTGGTTGTGTCACATAGTAAAGCAGGTGAAGCAGTTTTAACGCTTTCTGCTGTGGCTTAGGGGATAGTATATTTTGAATAGTGATGCCACAGTTGCTTATGTCCTATAGAGGTCATTTGCATTACCAGTTTTACTGTTTCCAGGCTGTCTACACTTGCACCTTAGTGTAAATACCTAGATTTTTTGTTAATTGAAGTATTTAGTAGGCATTCTTAACAGAGTAAAGTCAATGTTAAACGGTCTCTAAACCTTGGAAATTTGTGTAATATGCTTAATTTTAATTATTAATTCATTTGTTATCCAGCTGAATAAACTCTTGCTATTTTCACCTAAGACTTCTGCCACAAAGTAACAAGCTATATGCACGGGAAGGCAGGAGAACACTAGAGTACATGGAAACCTATATGGGAAACGTAAACTCCATAAAATATGTATATATATATATATATATATATATATATATATATATATATATATATACTTTTCATTCATTTGTAAACAGTTAACCTAGTAGGTATAAGCATCATTTTAAGGTTGACCCAAGAACACCATCTGGTTAAGAGACGTGTACAGTGGGCTGAGTGAATCAAATCATGGTCAACTGGCTGAAGTACCCAAAGGTCAGGCTTCCATCAAGGACCCTGGGAGCTATTAGACAGCAACATATACAGTGCCATTCTTTCTACTTGTAAAACCCTTCTTAGATTAGGATGCCTGTTTGAAATGTGCTTGAATAAAGTGAATATATTTATTCCAACAGTTTAGGAAAACTCTTAATGGATGTTTACACAGAGCTCTGAACTACAGGCCTCATTTATTGTTTACCTTCTTTAATTTTGATGACCAGAAGGAAACATTATGGTTACTGGTAATTGTTCTTGTGGGCCTCCTAGTTTGTGAATTAAAGCCAAGGTACTGGGCCTCTGAATTTAACCAGTAATCAAGCACACATGTTTCTTTTTGGTCCTTCCCTGTAAAGTATATGTTTACATGAGCTGTTCTGTTTTTTTATGAAAGAAATGTTCATTGCATTTCAGGTCAGGAAATTTGACCTTGTATAGCCTTGTGATAAACATCATAGGCTTTTTTTGATGCAACTTCCACATGGGACTCTAGGCATTTGTTGAAGTGGTTCAATGAGAGTAGCCTGTAAAGGGAATCCTGCTTTGTTTTGATAGCTGTGTTTGTAATCTTGTCTTTGCCTTCATTTTAAAAATGTTTTGTACTTTACCAGTATTTTTGATTTTTTGCACAACTTTTTTCCACGATGTGTCCTAGATCAGTAGTAAAAAAAAATGTTTACTTGCACCACTGTGATAATCGGCAACCTCTGTTATCCAGTAGGCTTTGAAGACTATAGCTGGTATTCATAGTCCTGGGCTTCACAAATGAGTTATGATCATCAGTGAATAGTGGCTCTACATAGATATGCAAATAAGGTCAGTGAAAGTCATTTAAAATGAATACGGAAAAGCAAAGTCTTTTTGAAAACGTCCTTTTCTCACAAAAGAGCAAGTTGTATAAAGTTCAGCATTATGAAGTTGCACATTACCTTTTTTCGAATATTGCAGGTGAGCATGGCTGAACACAGTGGATGTTCGTGTTTCACTGTTGCAGTCATCACATTTGGGTTATCTGCTTGCAGTAGCCCTCAGTCGGCCTGATTATCAAAGTCTTGGGTCCTGTGTCTGTTGCTGTCTCATCTTCCATGACGTCGGGTAGTCAGGGGTATAAAGCATGCAGCCGACGTCATTACATCAGTCTTTCTTGCCGTGCAGTGCCCGAAGCAGAAGCAGTTCGCAAGTGCCGGTCGGCTGACTCCTGAATTTTTTGTCTGAGTTTCAGAACCAAAGTATTGAACTAAGCTAAGTACCCCGTTGGGGAAACTTTTTCTTGCTCTAAACTAATGTCAGTAAAAGTTGTTAATTGTATTTCTTGTGGAAAGCAAATACCTCATAAAGATTTTCATTCGTACTGCATTCCTTGCTTAGGCCCTGACCACAACGTGCCTCGCTGTTGGTTTTGTGCCTTATTTAAACAACAAACTATCAGTCGTTGGTTTATTTACGCTTCTAAATATTTTGGTACTCTGTTCAATTATCCAGATATGGCTTCAGTAAGCCACCTGACTACCGACATTCCGAAAAAACGCAAAGAAAGACCCACAGATCACATAGGTCCAAAGCTGCCGATGACGCTTCTCCTAAGCTAGTCGCCAGTTCGCTGGTACTCAGTGAGGTTCTTTCGCAGCCCCTGATACCCACTAGTTCAGATTCGCAGGCCTCTACTGAGACCCATTCGGAGTCTGGTATGCCGCGAGATGCTTCAACTGTGGAACGTGCGGATGTCTCTGCCTTGGATGGGTCCGGAGCCACTGTGCAGGCACCAGCCTCTGAGGGTGTGTATTCAGGCCTACTGACTTGCATATTAAACAGACGCCATCTTCTTCTTCTAGGCCTAAAACTCGATCCATGCCTAGAAACCCAACGCCCAGACCCACATGGTCAGGCCTCTATGCCTAAAATACAAATAAGAATGGCTTAAGACCTTATTACTCTAATCAGGGCACGTCACCCTTCCCCCTTTAAGAGACCTAGGACTGAGTTTAATTATGATTCTTCTGATCAGGACTTTGAAATTTCTGTTTCGTCTGATGACCAGGATTTGCCCTTGTCTACCAGAGGATTTCTCTTTTGGTGAAACCTTGCATACTCTTAGGGAGCATTTCCACTGGGAAAGCCAGGATTACTCTGACTCTAAAAAGAGGCTTAGGGATTTTTTTACTACTGCCACAACACCAGTCATTAGCTGTCCCCCCTGAACTGGACATTGTTGATGATGCCTTTTCGGAATCTAGCTTGGCCCCTGACTCTACCTCCTGCTCCCAGAAAACCTGATGGATATTACAGGGTTCCTGACTCTCACAAGTTCCTGTAAAAATCTTACTGCGGATCTTGAGACCATTTCATAGGGACCCAAGGGCATTAAGGCTCCTACTGCCAAAAATCCTACCCCCTCTGATAGAGATTCCAGGGCGCTGGATAGATGTGATAAGAAGGTATACACTTCTGCAACCTTGGCCATTAGGGCCTTAACTGCCAGTTTCATATGTTAAAGTATCAGCAGCATATTATTGGATTGCTTAAACAGAAAATGATGTTGATTCCTGACTGTGCTGAAAATAAAGATTTACAGGATTTAATGCATTCTGCTGAACAAGTTGGAAAACATACTTTGCAATGTGGTTTTGATTCACTAGAGGCATCTTGCAGGGCTGCTGTCACTGGGTCTGTACTTAGAAGGCATGCTTGGCTTAAGGAGCAATCTTTGCCAGATCATGTTAAAGCTAAATTGCTGGATACTCCCTTAAACCAAGACCGCCTCTTTGGCAACAAAAAAGAAGTACTTGAAAAGACTGAGGGAAAAGCTAAATCTATGCAAACTGTTAAAAGATTTTCTGCAAGTACACCCTCCCAGATTTAGTAGGCATTGGCCCTCTAAAAATTGGTCCTTTCCTGCCTCTTCTAGGCCTTTTCAGTCCAAGAACCAGCAGAACACCCAGGCTTCAGTCCCAAGGTACTCACAAGACTAAGCAGTTGGGGGGCTCCCACTTCCAAAGCAGGGAGTGGTAAGACTCCCCCCTATGGCAAACTGTCTCAGTGACTTAACTTTAAATCTTCTAAGCCCTGCACATCTGACTGCTCCGCTCCTTTTGGGGGGGGGGGGGGTTGCCGTGCAGGCCAAAACTGGGAACTCATTACCCAGGACAAATGGGTTTTAAATATAGTTTCCCAAGGATACAAATACCATTTTCACTCCTTACCAACCCCAAATGGTTGTCCAGATCTACCCCCAAATCTGTGGGCAGAGGCTCAAAAGCAAATGCTCTCTTAAGCATCATGGCTATTCAACCTGTTCCAGAAGAGGAAAGGGGACAACGTTTCTACTCAAGACTTTTCTTGGTGCCCAGAAAAGACAACTCCTGGCGTCCTATCTTGGACTTCTCTATCCTAAACATTTTTTTGTTGATCCCAAAATTCAAGATGCTAACTCTTTACCAGCTGCTTCCTATGCTAGACAAGGATGCCTGGTTGGCAACACTGGATTTAAAAGAAGCCTACCTGCACATCCCAATAAGGGAATCTTGCAAAAGATACCTACGCTTCAAAGCAAGCTACATACACTATCAGTTCTCTGCACTGCCCTTTGGCTTATTTACTGCGCCCAGGGTATTCACAAAGTGCCTAGCTCCAGTCATTGCTTTTTGCAGGCAAAGAAATATCCAAATATATCCATACCTGGACGATTGTCTAATTCAGGCAGAAAGCCAGGACATACTATTGAATCATCTGGTGTTTGTACAAAAATTGCTAACGTCTCTGGGGTACACCAAAAACGAAAAGAAATCACATCTTGTACCCTGCCAACAAATTGTATTCCTGGGAGCAAGCTTGAACACAACTTTCCAGATGGCTTTCCTCACGCCAGAGAAACAAGTTCATTTGGCAGTCTACTTCAAACTACTGGCCACAAAGACCCAGCTATCTGCAAGGAAAATGCTGCAAGCCTTGGGGTTCATGGACTCCTGCATTCTTCTGATTCCATATGCAAGACTGCATATGAGGAAACAACAATGGTATCTAAAAAGCCTATTATGGTGTCAACATTCTCAGGATCTAGAAGCAATGATTCCTAATATACCTCGTCTGCAGATAGAGTTCCTTTGATGGACAGAGGCCTGCCACCAAAACAAGGGACTGCCTTTCACTCTACCCCCTGCCGCCCAAAGCCTAACAGATGCATCAGACTGTGCATGGGGGGGCTTACCTGACAGAGAAGTGCATTCTGGACAAATGGAATCCAAGTCAAATGCACCTGCATATCAATCAAAAAGAAATGTTAGCTGTACAGAATGCTGTGACAGCCTTCAAGGACCAGATTCTTCCAGGGCAATTAATGGTAAAGACGGACAACACCACTGTTATGTGGTACATAAGCGGGGGGAACCCACTCATACCCTCTCTGCAGACTAGCCATGGCTCTGTGGAACATGGCCTTGAGCTACCAAGTGCACCTGCAGGCTCAATTCCTGCCAGGAAAGTTGAATACACTGGCAGACGAACTAAGCAGAAATCTCATGAACCCACACGAGTGGAAACTGGAGCAAAAGATATTCAACATATTGAGAAACAAATGGGGGAGCCCAGATATAGATCTGTTTGCCTCCCCCCAGACCTACCAAATGGAAGAATTCTGCACAAGGACTCCCCACAAACAAGCTTGGAAAGTGGATGCCCTGTCCTTCACCTGGAAAGACCTATCAATTTATGCCTTTCCCCCTCTGCCTCAACTCTCCAAGGTACTACTAAAGATCAAACAGGACAAACCAAGGACAATATTGATTGTACCAGACTGGCCACGCCAACACTGGTACCCCTTCTGCACAGTGTGTCACTGCTGGCAGCATGGCACCTGCTTCAGATCCCTGCCTTGCTGTCCCAGCAGGAGGGCCAGATTCTGCACCCACAGCTTCAAACCCTGAACCTGGCAGCCTGGCTTAATTACCTGATCTCTCTGTTACCATCCCTCAGTAAGCAAGTGTTGCATGTCATTCTGGAGGCAAGGAGGCCTAGTACTAGAAAGTCCTATGCTGAAAAATGGAAAAGATTCTGTTCCTAGAACCAAGCTCAGGGGATGGGCACAGCAGTGCCAGTTTACCTCAGATTCTTCAATACTTAACTGAGATGCTTCAGAAGGGCATTTCTTTTTCCTCCATCAAAATTCATGCCTCCGCCATTTCAGCTCATTACAACACAGAATCACCCCTCTTCTCTCACCCACTGCGGAAGCAGTTCCTCAGAGGGTCCAAAAACTTAAGATCACCTAGGAGAGCCCCTACTCCAGCCTGGGACCTTAACTTTGTATTGGAAAAACTCACTCTCCCTCCTTTTGAGCCAGCTGCAAATGCTGAGTTGAAATTCCTTTCTTGGAAAACTGCCTTCGTTTCAGCCATTAGTTCAGCAAGAAGGGTGTCTGAATTATAGGCCCACATGCAGTGGAGCCTTTCATCATTTTTCATGCGGACAAGGTGTCCCTTGGGACCAATCCCTCCTTCATGCCTAAGGTGGTATCCAATGTGGCCCTTAATCAGTCCATTCATTTGCCAACCTTCTTCTCTAATCCACAGAACAAAGGGGAACGAATACTGCACTCCTTGAACGTGCAAAAACAACTTAGATTTTACTTGGACAGGACTAAGCCTCTCAGGAAATCTGAACAGCTGCTAGTTGCCTTTGCTGCAGGGGCAGAAGGGAAGACCATTTCAAAGCAAACCATTTCTAAATGGATAGGCCATTGCATTCATTTCTGCTATAAGCACCATGGAAAATCCTACCCCACAGGGGATTAGACCACATTCAACCAGGGCTGCATCTACCTCTACAGCCTGTCTCAAAGGTGTCCCTACCAGGGATATCTTAGAACTGCTACTTGGAGTTCTATACCTTCACCAAGCATTCCATTTGCCAAGTTTCTCTAAATCCAGACCTGGCTTTGCCAGTGAAGTCTTGCAGGGCCTTATAGCTGGTCCTAATGCTATCTAATTTCCTCCTCCCATACTTGGCTTTGGGAATCTACCCAAATGTGATGACTGCAACGGTGAAACACAAAGAACATAGTACAGTTGTGTACACTTACCGTAAATTTAGATTTTAGAGTGTATTCACTGTTGCAGTCCTAGTTACCCTCCCTCCAGCCCCCTGACTTCTATTGGCTATACCTCTTTTCTTGTTTACTATGCTTAAAGCTTTTTGGTGTATTTGCTTTTTTGTTGGAGGTGTCACCTTGCATATTTAATTGCTTTCCCTTATGGGGGCACCTGACATCTGGGGCAAGAAAAACTGATGTAATGGCATCAGCTGCATGCTTTATACCCCTGACTACCTGACGTCATGGAACATGAGACAGCAACCGAAGCAAGACCCAAGTCTTAGATAATCAGGCTGACTGAGGGATACTGCAAGCAGATAACCCAAATGTGATGACTGCAACAGTGAATACACTCGAACATCTACATTTATGGTAAGTGTACACAACTGTACTTTCCAGCTGCAGACTGCACAGCACTTAATATAGTTTTTTGTTAAAGAAAATGGGTTTGTAATGTTTGACATAGAGGGATCTTTTTGTGGACATCCTGATGATTTCATTTAAAGAATAGAAAGGGGAAGATGGGAAAGACTGAAAAAGGGGGACACAGAAAGGAAATGCCAAGAGAGTTTGTGCTGCAAGATGTGGCATAAGATGGGCACTATGTTTTTGTTGGGAGACCCCCTATTTTTTTCTTTTTTCAATTTTTTATTTTTTATACGAGTGTAATGTGGGTTGGAAATGGGTAAGAGGGTGTAGGAAAAAGGATAATGGAAGACAAGCTCAGGAAATGCCAGCTGGAGTTCCAGTCCACAGAACCTCAAACATGTCAATGCCCAGATGGCGTTGCAGTGGAAGACCCCCGATGTTGAGATGGTAGGGGCCTGTGTTGTAGTTGACACCAAGTGGGAGAGCATGCCTTACACATGCTGAAGAGAGGCTTCAACTGGCTAAATTCTCCTGTCCACTGCCTTCACCAGTACATCATCTACCAAGCTCTGAAGCCCCATTTCAATGAGGCTTGCCAGGCTGCCATGTGCCTGGGTGCTCGCAGGACTGGTGCCTTCATCCTGACCTCTGCAAGGACGTCCCAAGATGGACAGATAGTGATCTGTCCTTAGCCTGAGGGGTACATGCCAAGCCTGCTCCTGAGGTTTTCAAAGCTGTAAAAAAAAAAAAAAAAAAAAAGTAAAATAAATGGGACAGAAAACAATTAAGGAAAAAGAAATGCGTAATCGCAATAAGAAAAACAGAGAAAAGAGGTGAAGGAAGACGAAACTGAAAAGCACACTAAATCCACATTATGTTTACATGCCATTTCATACACTATTGAAATATTACAGTAACATTTTTATTGAAGTAAAACTTGTGTACAGGAAGTGCTTATGCATACAATGGGACTAGTTATATGAAAAGTGCTTTTATACTTGGAAAGGCTTGCACATACTGCAGATTAATTCATATGGTGAATGCTTGTAACTTCTTGAAGAGGAATGTGTAACTCCAAAGTTATGTAAAATATCCCAAACAACAAACTAAAACAAGTGAGAAGGTTTGTTGTTGTTTTGCAGTAACCCTAACGATAATGGACATCAGTTGGGTATAACAGCTCTGTGTTTCTTGTGCTTAGTCAAACACTCTGCTTGTGCTGTGCTGATGAGGTCATAAGGCCAAAATATGCATATCCACAGCTAGTGTGGTTTGGCTTTATTGGCCTGAAATTGTCCATTAAAACAACGAAACAAGTCATGGGCATTCAGAATCGCCAGTTAGCTGAAACACCTGATGTTCATAAGGATCTTTTGCATATATCCCATGTGCCTCTGATACAAGAGGTTTGGGAAGTCACTCAGTGGAAGTTCTAGCTTTGCTGGAGTTTTCGTTTTGTTTTTACTGATTGGTTTTTCAGTGACCTTCTCACTCATTGTTTTTGTTTGATTAAAGTGGAAATATATGATTAATAATTACTATTGATGAAGCTTATTGGTAAAGTTTTTTTTTTTGTATCCTAATACCCGTATGTCTCGTGTAGTGCAGCAGAATTTTTCTTTTAAGTTTTAGGCAGTTGCAGTTTGTTTGAAGTGCTACACAACTGGATGGACATGGATTATGCTTCAGATTGCTGCAAACTTAACATTCAGACAACTCCATTTCCTTTTTTTTTTTAACTCCATTCCAATTTTGATTGGTCTCTGGTCATTCACGCATTCCCATGTGACATCTTTGGAGTGCTGCTGACTGTGGAGCCATTCGTAGCATGTCCATGACAGTCTGATGTGTGTTCATGTTACTTTGTGCTTTCATGATTGTCGAAAAGCCAAAATTCGTTTATGTATTTTGAGACATGTTTACGTACTACTACTATTCATCAAGATGAACATAAATTAGCCTAATTTTTTCATATAACGTGTAGCAGCCTTGAATTTTCACCAGGAAATTGAACAACAGCGTATTAAGTTGTCAGACTAGATAGGTGATATGCATTGGGGTACTGCAGACGTACTACAATAAGGAAATATTTTTGAAAACATAATTTAATAAGAAACACTTAAATATTATTTCATTATTGAAATGTCATAATGAATTTACATGTATGGTGTGCATGTTATGATAGCATTGACTAGTTGTTAGATTTGTGTTATTTTAAAGTTGGGTTTCATGACCGCAGCAATAGAAATGATTACTGATAACAGAAAATGATTGTTAATGTGGTATAATTTGCTGATTTGTGCATACATGGGAATAAATGGTAATTTCCTACTGACATTCTGCACCGCTAAGGATATCAACAGATGTGATGAATTGGAGATTTTTGGAGTGATGAATAAAAAAATGACAGTATTATGAGTATATGACAATGGCTTAGGGTAGGGCAGGGATTTTTTTGTGACAAAAGTGACTGCATTCATTACCTGAATGAACTGCAAGTGATGTAGCAATTTTTTTGTGGCTGTATTAACATTTCTCTACGTAATAATGTGAGTTATGTAATATTTTTATTTACTATGAGTGGCAGGAACACTTGTCCAGTGTTTGGTACTTTAAAAGCGGATTACATCAAATCAGTATTGTCACACTGACTGTGGCACCCTTTTCCCACAGGTAGTACTGATGGAGAATAAGGGATCAAAGCAGTGAAAGGATAACTTTAGCAATGAGGAAAGTTGTGTCCTTATGGTAGCCCATAGGGCATATGGGAAACTTCTTCTTGGTAAAGGTGACCCAGACAAGCTTGGAACAAGGCCTGAAGTCAAGTAGTTGTTGAAATTAATACAGTGGTTAGCCGAAATCTAACATTGGCACAGTGCAAGAAAAGGGTAAATGATATGATAGCACATGCAAGAACAAATAGTTTCCTTTACCACTGCAAGAGGAGGGCCTCCAAATGTTATTCAGTTAACAGCAGATGAGGAATACCTTCTATATGTGGGATGACTGGGACAGAAGTTGGGAGAACAGGAACAATTAAAGGTGGTGTGGACACTGCTCCATCTTACCAATGTCTGCAACAGCAGCAACACTCATCTGTTCACGATGGTTGGTTTATAATCAGTAACATAAATTTATATAGAAAGAATAGAATGCTGACGAGGAGTGATGTATTCAGATATGTCACAATTACTTATTAGGTGAACCTTGTGCGTCAGAAAAGAATGAAAATGAAGGCAGCATGCATGGTAAGTGTCCCACTTACCCCCTTGTAAACATAAATTACTGTATGCTATTCCAGTATTAATGTTTTCAAGTAATTTTTAAAGGATCAGCATCAGAAACTGTTCAACTGTACCAATAAATTTGGATATCAGCAGCAGAGTAGGTGGTTTATGATAGTTATATTTATGACGCAGCCTGAGGAAAGTGGCAGGCAGTCCCCAAGTTTAATGGCAAAATCTCTCATCCCGCAACATGTTAGTAACTGCAGAAAGTGGCAATGGAACTCGAAGTCAAGCACAAACTGAGACGCCACTCACTCGTACAGGAGGAACACCTCTGCACCTTTACATCAGTATCTCCAAACGCAGAGGAACACTTTGAGGGGGAGGATAACCATTCGCAGATAACTGTCCACATTGACACTTTTACACAGGCAGCTAAATGTAAGAATTTCCCAGGAAATATGTATAGCATTGGCTGCCCAACAGGAAATGTACTGTGACATTGTAAGGGCTCAGAGCAATGCCATAGGTTCATAGGTTAGTACTAAGCTAACCACCCTGGTGAGCCATTTTAAGCCTAGCCAGTAATCCCTTGTGAGACTCGAACCCTGTACCTTGTGTTTGTAAGGCAAACACCTTCACCATTAGGCCACCCTCCATAGAGAGTCCACTGGTAATGTTCAGCTGCAGGGTATGCATAATGATTTCCAGCACTACTTCAAAATGGCAGAGAGCAGGGGTAATGCCATGATCACACTGATGCATTAGTGTGGTGATGCATCAAGCATTAGTGGTTGCCTCCATTCATACACTAGTTAGGACATTCCAGATTCAAGCTGGACTCAAGTCTTCAAAGGGACAGAGGCCAGAGTATTTTCCAGACATGTGGAAGATCATCACATGATGATACCATTGCTTTTCAGGACAGCAATGTCAGCAGTCAAGGTGTGCAAGCACAACGTATTTCACACAGGCCATGTTAGTATTCATCTGCACTTAGAAGAATCGACATTCAAAATCACATAGCACTGTCAGGTTAGTGACAGCAGGCTCATCTGCGTGAAGTAGGTCATAACGTCAGACCTACTCACGTTACAGTTCTCATGATAGCCCCTCAAAATCACTTGCAGCATCAACTAGTTTATCTATTTGAGATGTGTGTGACTCATTTGAGCTTGAACTACTGTGTAACAGCTTCAAAGACACAGCTGACTAACTGAAATGGGGGGGGGGGGTTGCAAACTTATGCATTTTATTCCTGTAAAACTAGTATGCACACCATCAATGAAAGGTTGATAAAAAGCAATGCTACATGGATTACCATACAACCTAGGAATCAGGAGAAATATATCCTAAGCAAATGACACATTAAAATGCATATCCTGTCATGCAAACTTAATTACTGCACCTTCACCCTCCCCACTGCACAAATGACAGATGTTATATTGTCCTATCTCACTGTAATTCTTGGAGGTTGGGTTAGGAGCCAACCACAGCTCCAACTCAGCTGAATACTAAAGCTCAAGCGCTTCCACTGGCTCGTGGCTAACCCCTATCCCATGATGCTCTGGGCACATCCCCAGATCTCGTTTGCTGCTCAAGCAATCGAGCAGTGTTCCTGCTGGCTCGTTGGCTAAGAACAAGTTTTATTAGTCTAATTTCTCTCAAATTTCTCTATCTATACTCCTCTTACCTTTCTAGAGAGTTGGTTTTCATTTTGTCTGCGTTAGGTCACTTTAGTTAGTTAAAAACCTCCTTCCCAACCTGGTGAGAGTTTCCGTTTAACTTAGATGGCTCTCACGGCCTGTTTAAGTTAGAGGACCACTTCCCCCGTCTTTTCCTTGTCCTGTCTGTGTAGAAGTTAGAAACCATTTAGGTTAGAGGATTTTTCTTTTTCTCCCTTCTTTCTGCTTCTTGCTGTTAATTAAAAAAAAAAAAAAAAAAAAAAAAAAAAAAGGAAAAGGTAAGTCTCCCTTATAGTAGTTTTTGCTGTTGCTCTAGTTAAATAACCAGCAGGCTACCAGGCAAAGGTGTAAAATAAAACTAAAACCTCCAAAACCAAAAATACCACCCGAAAGCCACAAAAATATACCTTAACCATGTCACCATTCCCCAAAATAATCTTCCATTTTTCACAAATCTGAACAAACTTCCTGAACAGTTCAGCTGGAGAGATCATTTCTAGAAGGGAAATAGATTTCCCCTCATTTTAAAAAAGGGTTTTTACAAAAAAGTAGAGGTCAGTCCATCAAGTAATAGGTATGTCAAAGAGAGAAAGGATATATTTCGGTTTTGTTTAGATGCGAGTATTGACACCAACACCATTCGCAGCATTATTTGTGAAAACTGGAAGGTTATTTTGGGGAATGGTGACATGGTCAAGGTACTGGGTAACAGTCCAAACTTTGTATATAAAAAGAACTGTAGTATAAAGCAACTTTTGGAAAGTAATAGATGTAGGTCTGGGGCTCCATCTTTAGAAACTATTTTCTTGTGGCCCTCTGGTGCTTTGTTCGGTGTTTTGAAGATGTTCTTCATGTTTCACTGTTGCAGTCATCCCATTTGGGTTTATCTCTGCTAGGTTGGCCTTCAATCAGCCCAAATACCAGAGACTTTAGTATTTCTGCGTCTGTTGCTATCTCTTCAGGACTGTTGTCAGGTCATCAGTAGTATAAAGTAAGGCAGCCGAAGCCATTACAACATTCTTTCTTGCCATGGATCCCGAAGCAGAAGCAGTTTGCACGAGTGCTGGTCGGCCGCTGTCTGAGTTTTCGTCTACCAAATTGAAGTTGAAGTCTTCTAAAGCTAAGTACCCCATTGGGGATCCTTTTTTTTTTTTTTTTTGCACTAACCGATGTCAAAAAAAGTTAATTGTCTCGCCTCTGGAAAGCAAATACCAGAACGAGACTTCCATTCTTACTGCGTCACTTGTTTAGGCCCAGACCACAACGTTCCCCATTGTTGCTTTTGTGCTTTGTTCAATGCCAGAACTATCCATCGTCTGGCCCTTATTGTAGCCAGATATTTTTGCTTACAGTCCTCTAATTCTGATATGGCTTCGGTAAGCCATCTGACAGCAGATCTTCCAAAAAAAACCGTAAAGATAAAGACAGAGACGGAACGCACAGGTCCAAGCCTAATGATGACGCTTCCGTTAAGCTAGTCATCAGTTCTCTGGTCCTCAGTGAGGTGCTTTCGCAGCCCCTGATGCCTGCTTCTGAGGATTTGCAGGCCGCTACTGAGACCCTTTCGGAGTCCAGTATGCTGCAAAACTCTTCAACTAAGGATCCTGTGGTAGTCTCTACCTTGGATGGGTCCGGAGCTGCTGATCAAGCACCGGCTTCTGAGGAAGTCCTTTGCACTACCGATTGTCGACACAAACTGACGTCTTTCGCAACTACTGTTCTTTCAAAAACTGCAGAGTTTCTAAGGCCCAAGGCGTGAACCACTTGCCTCGGTCTCAAATGCTTAAAATGGCGAAAGACCTTATCATGCTGATCAGGGGAAGCCAAGCTACCCCCTACAAAAGGAAAAGAGATCTGTCCCCCTGTAGTTTTGTCTGAACAATAGTCAGATGAATCTGATGCATCTGAATATGAAGACATGCAACCCCTCCCTACTTATGAGGATTCTGATGCAGAGAATTTCATTCCTTCAGCCTCTCCCCCAGAGGATTTTTCCTTTGGGGAAACCCTGCATACCTTAAGGGAGCATTTCCAATGGGAGAGTCAAGACTACCCTCAGTCAAAAAAAGAGACTCGGGGAAGTCCTAGATCTTCCACAACAGACCTTGGCCATCCCCCCCCCCCCAGTTCTGGATGTTGTGGAGGATATTTTCCTGGAATCCAGCTAGACTCCTGCCACCCTCCCTCCTGCACCCAGAAAACCAGACGGGTACTACAAGAGTCCCAGACTCTCACAAATTTCTTTTTAAAAATCCTACTGCTGACACTGAGGTAATTTCTCAAGGACTTAGAGATTAAAGCAACCTCTACTAAGAATCCCACCCCCTAAGATAAGAATTCTCGAGCACTAGATAGATGGGGTAAAAAAAAGTATACACTTCATCTACTCTTGTTGTATCAGGGCACTAAACTGTTCCATATGTTGATATTTCAGCAACATACCCTGGAAGTCCTTAAACAAAGAGTCTTTTCTGCTTGAGCAGAATCTAAAGAATTCCGTGGTTACTGTATTCTGCAAGTCAAGTAACTAAACTCACCTTGCACTGTGGTTTTGATGCCTTAGAAGCTTCTTGCAGGGCAGCAGTCACTGGATCTGTTATTAGAAGGTGTGCATGGCTTAGGAACAGCCCCTGCCAGACCATGTCAAATCTAAATTGTTGGATGCCCCCTTGAACAAAGAAAACTTATTTGGCACTAAGGCAGAAGAGGTCTTAAGATGGAAGAAAAAGCAAAATCTATGCAAACAGTTAAGGATTTCTTGCAGGTCCAGCTGCCTAGGTTCAGCAGGCATTGTCCCACCAAACACTGGTCTTTTCCTCCTCCCAGTAAGCCAGTCCAGCCTAGGCCCCGGGGAGTTAGACCCCCCCCCCAGACAGCAGCCACAGGGAATGCAGATCTCTAAGAAGTGGGCTACCTCCACTTCAAAACCAGGGAGTACTAAGCCACCCCCTTATGGGAAGACCTCTCAGTGACTCGCCTCCCCTACCCCCTCCCTCTGCCCACCTTCACTTAACCCCTAGGATGAAAACTCGCCTTCCATGCAAACACATGGGTCACAATTACCAACGACCGCTGGGTTCTGAACATAGTGTCTCAGGGATACAAATTTTCCTTCCACACCCTTCAAGCCCCAAAAGGGTTCCCAGATGTACCACCAAGCCAGTGGGCAGACGCTCAAAAGCAAATCCTTTCCCTGCTCTGTATGAGGGCAGTAGAGCATGTTCCTGCAGACTAGATAGGCCAAGGTTTCTACTCCAGACTTTTTCTGGTGCCCAGAAAATAGGGCACCTGGCGCCCCATCCTCTATCCATTCTAAACACCTTCCTGGTGATCCCAAAATTCAAAATGCTCACCCTCCAGCAGCTACTACCCATACTCTCCAAAAGATGCTTGGCTAGCCAGCCTAGATCTAAAAGAGGCCTACCTCCACATTCCTGTCAAGGGAATTGTACAGGAAATATTTCCGTTTCAGGGCAGGCTCTCAACACTTTCAGTTCTCTACGCTTCCCTTTGACTTATCTACTGTTCTCAGAGTTTTCATAAAATGTTTGGCTCTGGCCATTGCCTTTTGCAGGCAAAGAAATATTCAGATTTACCCATGCTTAGATTACTGCCTTTTTCAGGCAGACAGCCAGGAAAAGCTGCTCAAGCACCTAGCCTTTGTAAAGACCCTGCTAACCTCTCCAGGGTACACAATCAATGAAAAGAAATTCAAACTGGTGCCCACCCAAAGGATTATCTTCCTGGGAGCAAGCCTGGACACAGCATCCCAGATGGCATTCCTTACACCAGAGAAATCAATTTTCCTGACAGACTACTTCTCTCAACTAGCCACCAGGCCCCAGCTGTCTGCGAGGAAGATCTTGCAAGCGCTGGGGTTCATGGCATCTTGCATACTACTCATTCCATATGCCAGACTGCATATGAGGAAACTTCATTGGTACCTAAAAAGCCTTTGGTGTCAACACTCAAGACCTGGAAACTCTTCTACCTATAATTCCTTGCCTCAGAAAAGATTTTCTTTGCTGGGCAACAGCATGCTCCCACAACAAGGGACTGCCTTTCTCACCACCCAGACCCTTCCCCACAGATGCATCAGCCTATGCTTGGGGTGCACACCTGGACAGCAGGTGTATAGAGGGCCAATGGAACCCGCAGCAAATCCCTCTGCACATTAATCAAAAAGAGATGATGGCTATACAGCATGCCTTGATAGCTTTCAAGCCCCTTCTTTCTCCAGGGGCTGTCCTAATGAAAACAGACACCACCACTGTGATATGGTATATCAACAAGCAGGGAGGGACTCGCTCATACCCTCTATGCAGGCTGGCCATGACCCTTTGGCACACAGTCTGTCATGCAACTCCACCTGTTAGTGCAATTCCTACCAGGCTCTGTCAACTCTCTGGCAGACCAGTTAAGCAGAAATCTTCTGGATCCACACAAGCAGCTGCTCAACAGAAGAACCTTCACCCTAATAACTCAGAAATGGGGCACCCCGAAGGTTGACCTCTTTGCCTCCCACACCAACCATCAGCTTAGCAAAGCCTGCACCAGGGAGTATCACTGCATGGCTTGGAAAGTGGATGCCCTCTCCTTCCCCTAGGTCAGTCTAGAGGTCTATGCCTTTTCTCCACTACCTCTCATCCCCAGGGTACTGCTCAAAATAAAGGAGGAAAAACCAAGGACAATTCTAAAAGCTCCAGACTCTCCCCGGCAGCACTGGTACCCCTTGCTGCGCAGTCTGTCCCCACTGCCCCCATGGCATCTTCCTCAGATTCCAAACCTCCTGACCCAGAGGGAAGGGGAATTCATGCATCCCCAATTGCAGACACTCAATTTGGCTTATTCCCTAACCCCAAACTAATCTACCAACCTCAGTAAACAGGTTCTAGATGTTGTCCGTGAGGCCAGATGCCCTAGCACCAGCAAGTTTTATGCTGATAAATGGAAAAGGTTCTGCCCCTGGATCCAGGCTAAGGAAGCCAATACGGCAGAGCCATCCCTTCCCCTCATCCTGGATTACTTAGCTGACCTACTACACAGTGGTCTCTTTCTCCTCTATAAAAATTCATGCCTCTGCTATTTCTCATTTTCCCATTGAGCAGGCCCTTTTCTCTCACCCTTTGATCAAACAGTTCCTAAGAGGGGCTAGCAACTTGAGGTCACCCACTTGAGGACACCTAGAAGGGCACCAACACCAGTTTCGGACTTTAACTTTGTATTGGAAAAGCTCACCCTCCCCCCTTTTGAACCAGCTTCCTCGTCAGAGCTAAAATTTCTCCTGGAAGACAGCATTCCTTCTGACCATCACTTCAGCCAGAAGAGTCTCTGAGCTACAAGTGCTTATGGCTGTGGAACCCTTCATCATCTTCCATACTGACGGCATCACTCAGAACTAACCCATCCTTCATGCCCAAGGTAGTGTCCAGTGTGACTGTCAACCAATCCATTCATTTGCCCACCTTTTTTCCTAATCCCCCGAACAAGGGGGAAAGGATTCTTCACACTCTAGATGTGCACAGACAGCTCAGATTCTATCTAGACAGGACTAAATCCTTCAGAAAGTCTGACAAATTGCTAGGTAGTTTTGCTACAGGAGCAGAAGGCAAAGCAATCTCCACATGGATAGCACACTGCATCCATTTCTGCTACAAAAAACATGGAAAGCCTCCCCCCAAGGGGGTTGGGACACACTCCACCAGAGCAGCCTCCATCTCTGCAGCTTTCCTCAGAGGAGTCCCCACCAGGAACATCCTGGAGGCTGCCACCTGGACATCTGTTCACACTTTTACCAGGCATTACCACCTGCCTCTCTTCTCCATATCCAGAGCAGGGTTTGCCTCTGCAGTCTTGCAGGGCATCCTAGCCAGCCCCTAGTTTTCTTGACTGCCTCCACCCATTCCCTCAGCTTTGGGAATCAACCCAAATGTGATGACTGCAACAGTGAAACACGAAGAACATAGTACAGTTATGTACATTTACCATAAATGTCGATGTTGGAGTGTATTCACTGTTGCCGTCCTGGTTTCCCTCCCTCCATCCCCCTTTCTTCTCTTTCCTTACAAGGGACATATTGGTATTTATTTTCCACTGGTGGGGTTCTTCCACCAGGACTTCACTCCTACTTGGGGGCTCCTGACAGGTTAGGGCAAGAAAAACTGATGTAATGGTGTCGGCTGCCTTACTTTGTACTACTGATGACCTGACGTCAGTCCTGAAGCAACAGTAACCGACACAAATACTAAGTCTCTGGTATTCAGCCTGGCAGAGGGCTACCTTGGCAGGGATAACCCCAAATGTGATGACTACAACAGTGAATACACTCTAACATCTACATTTATGATAAGTGTACACAACTGTACTTTTTTGTTGCACTAGTTAAACTGTTTTTCGGTAGTTACGGCCTTGGTTTTTAGCTGCATGTCAAAAGACGAGGGTAGAGAAAGAGAACCCAAGGAGCATAAACAGGGTTCAAATTGTGCGATAAAATCATACAAAAGATGTCTCTTACAGATGGGCACACAAGTTGCGTTTATTGCCTCTGTGCCATCCATTTACAGGACTCCTGCACCATATGTCATGGGTTCAGTAGCAGGGTATTCCATGAGCGTAGGAATAAACTGATGGCAAGGGGTTTATTGAAAGGGCCTTTTCAGGAAGCTTTAGACAACTCTGAGCTCCAAATCCTCATCCTCTTCTTCTACCCAGTCTAAATCAACCAAACGACCCTCTATGACGGCTCCAGTTTCGGAGCCACCAGAAAAGATTGTGTCGTCGGAACCGAGGGCTCTCAACTCCGATAGACCTGGAACAACTTCTTAGGCACCAGAAGTGTCCATGGAGCCGACAGAAGTATCAAGGAGTCTATCTCCTTTATTGGAGCTGATATCCCTGATGCTGAGATCTCCTATTCTGGATAGGGTAGATCTCCTTTGTCCACCGGTTCTTCCAAGAGTTTATCTGATGAATATGTGTCGTGGGTGGTGAAGAGATTGCTCTGAAAACCAGCCCTGGCTAAACGTTTGTCATCTCCAGACCCAAAGGAATTGGAGGCATCCCATACGACGCTTGCTTCGATTCGTCCTCCGATCACCCTGGAGTCTTCGGAGCCGGAGAGCTTGGATCCGATAGTAGCAGAACCTTTGGCACCGAGACCACCTTTAGAATCTTAGGTTCTGACTTCGGCTCTGATGTCTTCTGCTCCTTCCGATGTCTAGGACTGTAGGAACCGATGCTCAACGGTCAGGTCCAGGGAGGGGAGTCGACGCGGACAGTTGTTCGATACGACTCTGTCTCCTCGGTGCCTCGGCTAGGTTGGGTTTGGCTCCTACCTCAGTTTGAGCCACCTGCTCCACCTCTGAATCGACCTTCTGTCTCCTCGGAGTGAGGCGGGGGGGGGGGGGCTTTCTCCTCAGGCAGCCCTGCTCTTGGAGCCAACTTTTCCCTCTCAGGTGCCAGTGTCTATCTCGTCATCACTGCCCCCTCCCAAGCACAGAGACCCAGAATGTCAGGAAGCCCCTGCAGGTGGCATAGTCTTTTCCAAAACTTGTCTGGAGTATCCCTCTGAAGAAGTTCCTCAGAAGAGACTGTGCAAGAGGAAGCACATAGACTCCTCTGAGTCTGTCAATTCTGATACCAATTTGGATGAGTCTGGAGGGTCCCCACAGTCCCTGAGGATGTCTCCTTTCCCAGACATCCTTGAGATCCTGAAACAGAGGGGTGGCAGGAAGCCCACCAACCTTTCAGAGGAAGAATCGGTATACCTGGAGGATTTTGGATCTTGCCCTTCCACCTCCTGGGTGACTCCCCCATATGTCCAACTGTTAGGTGTCATGTCCTGTAAGGCCTGGACATCGCCTGATACAGTGGAGCCTGTTCTGAGGAAGCATAACAAATTTTAGTGCTGCTCCCTCAGAGAAGGAATTTTTGACTAAAGGTGTCCCTGTAGATGCAATGGTAGTGGCAGTGGCAACCAAGAAGGAGCCATCGGAGACCTCATCTGTTCATCCTAACAAAGAATCTAGGATTATGGAAAGCATGCCTTTTCTTCAGCGGCTTTCACCCTTTGGTTGCTGTATTACCTTACACATTTTACAAGACTTCAAAGGGATCTCCTCAAGGAACTTGGAGATGCCCTCCAGGATACCTTAGCGTCGGGGTTCGCAGACAAAGTATCTTCTCAGCTCTCTAACCTCAATTCCATCGTAAACTCCTCCATGAGACTGATTTCATATGCGGCTGATAGTGAGCAGAGCAGCTGCAACAGGAACTTCCCTGAGGAGACATTCCTGGATGCGTATTTGCAACTTTGCCGAACCCTTCAAGTCTTCCTTCACCAATGCCCCCTTTGATGGTTCATCCCTTTTTTGACCAAAGGTGAAAGATACTTTGACCAAGTGCGAGCAGGAAGGGAAAATCTTATCTGCCATTGGAGTCTGTTTTCCTGCCCCGTGTAGACTTTATCCCAATGGTCAAAAGGGCGGAAAGATGTGGTTCCGCAAGTCCCAAAAAGGTTTCTCTGACTCGTGTGGTGACTCTTCCGCCAGTCGTAGAGGGGAAAATTATAATGGAAGACGTCGACCTCGCAGCAGAGGGGCCCACAGAATCAGGGAGACAGAGATATGTTCTCTGACAAGGACCTTCCAGTGCTCCTCAAAGGAGGCCCGCCTGCTCTTCTCTGGAGGCATTCGGGGGGTCGATTGTCACTGTAAGCAAATGCCTTTCAAGAAATCTCTCAAGACAAATGGGTACAAACAGTTATATCCAGACGCTATTGCATACCATTTTCCATTCCCCCTCTGGTGAACTAGTCCTTACCAGACATTCCACCCAGTAAAAAGGACTATGCAACACAAGAGATGCGCTTTGCTAGAAAAGAGTGATCCAAGAGGTCCTCTCAGACCAAATGGGATCCAGAACTTACTCAAGATTTTTTTAGTTATAAAAAAGACAGGGGACTGGAGAGCCATTCTAGATCTCGGCAAGCTAAGCAAAGCAGTGAAGAAGTCAAAGTTCCAGATGGTAACTCTGCAGTCAATATTTCCCTTTATTGGGAAGGATAATTGGATGTGTTCAATAGATCTCCAGGATGCGTACTACCATATAAAGATGGACAGGCAGTCCAGGAGACATTTACACTTACTATTCTGTGCCTTTCCCCCTTTTCCTCTAATTTCCAAAGTACTGCAGAAAGCCAGCTCATTGAAAAGCACTATAATCCTCATTGCTCCTTACTGGCCTTGACAAGTTTGGTTCCCTTTTCTTCGAACCCATCTGCTGGAGGAACCTTGAATTCTGGATCCGGTTCCGGACCTCTTGACCCACTCTTCGGGGGAGTTCTATCAGTCTATCCAAACCCTCAAGTTAACAGCATGGCTGCTCCAATTCCACACTTAGCCAGGTCTTACTCCTTTTCCCCTGCAGTGAGTCATATTCTCACCTCTTCCCATAAACCGTCAACGAGGAGATTGTATTCCAGTAAGTGGAAAAGGTTTTCATGCTGGGCTGCAGGACAGAACATAGAACCTTTTACAGCTCCTATTACTGCAATCTTAGAATTTCTTTCCAAACTTTTTGACGAAGGAGCTGCAGCAGCTACCATCAGTGTTCAGCTGGCAGTCATTTCTAATTCCCATATTGGAGAAATGGGAGTTCCTATGTCTCATAGGTTATGTAAAGCTTTCCTTAAAGGTACTTTCCTACTCAGACCCCCGATCAGAGAACCCCCAGTCTCTTGGGACCTAGGTCTTGTTCTAAACTCACTGATCTTACCAACCTTTGAACCCGCATCATCTTGTGATTTGAAGTATTTGTCATGGAAGACACTCTTTTTAGTAGCCATAATTTCTGCCAAATGGGTATTTGAATTACAAGCTCTTTCTATTCATTCCCCTTGTATAGTTTTTCACAAGGCTAGGGTGTCCTTGAGAAATAATCCATTGTTTCTTCCAAAAGTCTGTTCAGAGAGTAATATAAACTAATCCATTGAATTGCCTGTGTGTTTTTTCCAAACTACAGCGACAAGGCAGAGTATAAATTGCATCAGTTGGATGTACATAGGCAGTTACATTTTTACCTGCATAGGACAAAAGACTTAAGGAAATCTGACTAGCTTTTTGTGTCCTTTTCTGACAAAAAGAAAGGTTTGCCAGTTTCCAAAGTAACTTTGTCAAAATGGCTGGCTGATTGCATGTTCTTCAAGATAAGTGGACATTCCACAAGAGCAGTCTCGACATCCTCGGCCTTTCAAGCCAGACTTCCTATTGATTCTATTTGTGCAGCTGCCACAAGGGTGAGACCTCATACCTTTATCACTCATTACAAAGTAGATGTGGCCTCCCAGAACAGGTCTTCCTTTGGATCCACTATTTTCAGGTCTTTTTTTTCCTGTGCCACCCTAGGAGAATGGTGCTAAGGACACTGTCCCAATCTGCAAGAATTACAGTGAGATAGGACAACATAACCTTAAGAAGTGATGTACTTACCATAACGTTCCATGTTTGTTGTCCATCTTGCCTACATTCTTGCGTCCCACCCTCCTACCCTCATCCTGTGTTCCTGGTGGAACGGGTGGACAATTCTATACTTATGAACATAGTTGTGGTGATTTGGAGTCTGTTTTTTTTTTGTCTCATGCCAAACATCTGTTTTTTTCCCCTGGTGTAGTTATTTGGGTTAGTCTAAATCTTTCGCTTGCAAACAAATCTGGAGATGTGGCCCAGAGCATCATGGGAGAGGGGATAGCCTCAAGCCAGTGGAAGCTTTAGTATTCGGCCAAGTCGGAGCCGTGATTGGCTCCAAGCCCAACCTGCCAGAATGTAGACGAGATGGACAACAAACATGGAACGTTATGGTAAGTACATAACTTCTTATTTTTATGTTTCTAAAGTTAGAATTTATTGTGTGACAGCATAAAATGAATCCTTGTATACAGTACAGCAGAATAATTTAAGAAGAGATGGCATATTGTAAAAAATCAGAAGTCATTTTTCTCAACATTTGCAATGTGTTAACACAGGAAGTATTTCACTGTTGACATTCATTACTTTTGTAGAATTAAGTAATCATTAAAGCAGAACTTATTCACGAAAGCAGTCAAAAATATTAATTATTTTTGATATTATGCCTTGTCACATCACTGAACAGGTGTCTGTCAGCAGTCAGGCATCATAATATGAATATTATTTTCTAACAGATTATAAAATATTTTAAGATGAGAGAGAATGTCAGATGAACAGTGACAGCAGACCATGCACCACACAGCATAGTGTGCAGACATCACTGTATGCATGAATGATGCCCTTGTTTTTTTACAGTAAAGAAAGCACTAACTTGAATGTCATGGTTCGTAGTTGTGGACTGTCTACGCATGCCATACATAAGCCTGCCATATGGGGTCCCTTACCACTGCTGGTGGCTGCTCATCATTACTCATATTTGGAGTCGAACTGGGAGCTGCAATGACAGCATGGGTCACTTCACCACCAGACCTGCACATAGTCTATAATCATTCTGCATGCAATAGCTGGATCACACTGAAAGGTACCCCCAGACTCCTCCAGGCACCTAAAAGCTCTTCAGGAGGCCAAAGACCTTCTCCATAATATGGGTCTGGGAAAGGGCTGTGTTATACGTCTCCTCTGCAGCACCACTTGGATTTGTTAATGGTGTCATGAGCCATGGACTCCAGTGGATATCCAGCATCACCTAACAAAAAAAAAAAATAAGAGGTGTGAGAAGAAGAAAAAAAACAAAGAAAATTAGCATTCAGCAGTACATTTAATATGCCACTACTTGAGTACAATATAAAAAAAAATTCCACTTGCTAGCAAGATGACCACTGGCCATCCTGTTATGTAGAAAGATGTGGTAGATTGACCTAGTGGGCCTGATATGGGAATAATGTGTACTGCCAGGATGTTGGGCAGAGATGTTTATACATTCCCATGCATCACACACCACCTGTCAATTGATGGAATGATAGCCCTTCCTTTTGCAGTGCTACTCCTTCTGTGGACTGGGGGGAGGGGGCCTAATTCCAACATGGGTGCACTCTACCGCACCAAGTACCTCAGGGAAATGTACCATGCCTGTAAAAGCCATGCAGAGTCCTGGCCTGGTTCTGGGGTGATTCTGGAAAATGGCTATACTGATCCACATATGACAAGAGTGCATCCAGGAAATGCAGTATCTTCAAGGCAGAAGCCTGTGACATCCCCAAAACGCCCTCATTTTGTCTCGGGAAGATCTCTGTAGCAAGTATAGTGAGAGTAAGTACATATCTTGGTATCCACAGGAGTAGGAATTCCATGCATTCCTCCAGTGCCCCTGTGAAGGTCAAACATATCCACTGAGACCCATATAATATCCCTATCCATGCTACACCTGTCATGTTTTTCCTGATTATCAAAGTTATAACAAGTTATTCTTCATATTTTTGTTGTCTTTGCTAGCAAGTTCCACTGGGCACAGGCACTTTTCGCCCACCCGAGACTAGCAACTAAGTCCTGGAAATAGCAAATATAGCAGCAATTGACAGCATTTTCACTGATTGCAACTCTGATAGATTTGGAGTGGCATCTTATAATACTGCATCTATGACCATTACGGAAAAGCAGGAAAATTTGACTATGAATTGCAAATGGTGTAAAATGTACTTCATTAGCATATGAAGATTTAAATCACTTCTCATTTACATCTCATTATTTGCATATTTATTTAAGCACATTGAAAGTCATTGCGCATTGATGTAAGTGACCTCTATGAATTGCATCTCGACTGTGCTCGTCCATGAACATCGCTAATAGCCTCAGTACATTTGCGT
>NC_056746.1:458109194-458243374 GCF_019279795.1 Protopterus annectens
GCAAGAACTGCACATTAATGGTGTGCACTTGACAGCACAGATATGTGGTATCGGAACAAACCGTGGGGGGCACAAGATTTTAACAACTGTGCAGCTAGCACAAGACACCTAGCCACACAAATATGCATAACTCTGACAGCTGCTTGCATTTCCTCACAGGAGAATGTACTGGCAGTCTCCTTAAGCAGGTCCTTGGAGGACCATCACAAATGGACCCTAAACAAACAAGGCTTCAAAGCAATCTGGCATCAGTGGGGAACACTGCAAATGGACCTTTTTGCTTCACCAGAAAGCCAAAAACTTCCCTTGCCTTAGCTTGGAGGACAGATGCCTTCTCTTTCCTTCTGCCACTTTTTCTAAAAATCTTTCTAAAAGTTCAAATGAAAGCTGAAAAAATACTACTTCTGTTTTCTTTCTGGTGAAGACAGCACTGATTTCCCCTCTTACTCTACTTATCCAAGGGAAACTGTTGGAGAACATCATTGTAACCATATCTGCACCCTTGATAGCAAAGGCTGATTCTTCATCCAAATTTAGCCTCTGTCTCACTCTGTGAATGATAGCGTTCTGATCCCTAAAAGGCACCTCTTCTCTGAGGAGGTGGTTCAGGTTCTACAGGAAGCCAGAAGACCTACCACTGGAAAATCGTATACAACTAAATGGAACAGATTTTCTGTTTAGTGCTTCAGGCACACCCAGGACCCGTTGTTATCAGTTGCCTCTCTTGTCCCTAAATATTTCTGCAAATTATTGCATTCTGGTCTGGCCTGCTCTTCCCTTTAAAGCCCATCTGTCTGTCATTGATGTCTGCTTGCCTCTCATATCCAGGACAAAGGTCAGACTTTTCTTGAAGGGAGTCCTGCATCCTAAACTGCCATGGAAACCTATTTCTCCTCCCTGAGATCTCAACCTTTTTGCTGGACCAACTTACTTTGCCCCCTTTTGAGCCAACAGTTTCTGCCACTTCACAATTTTGCACCTGGAAGACTGTCCTTCTGCTTGCATTTTCCTTGCAAAATTTCTGAACTTCAAACTCTCATGGCTTTTCCACCCTTATTTTCTACATGAACAGGGGATCTCAGTAAGGTAATAAATTGAGATATCCCTCAATCAGGCTGTCCAGCTGCCTACCTTTTTTTCCTAATCTACAAAGTAAGAGTGAAAGAATTCTCCACTCACTGGATGTTCACAGGGAGCTGAGGTTCTATTTGGGAAAAACAAAAACTGTCAGAAAAAACAACTAACTTTTTGTTTCATTTATGGATTCCAGTCTAGGCTAGCCTTTCTGTAAGCAAACCATTGCATCTTGGATATTGAAGGCAATCTGTGTTGCACACAATATGGGAATGCTTTACCTTCCTGCCCAAAAGCACATTCCACTTGGGTAGTGGCCTCTTCTGGGGCCTTCTACAACGGTGTTAGATGCCAAGTCCATCTTGGAAGCGACCACTTGGTTTTCTTTTTACACTTAACACCGGGCATTACAAGATCCAGGGCTGCCTTTGCTAGGCCTGTTCTGTCTGGTCTGTTGGACAGCTGGACAACCCATCCTTCCTTTAGCCAGATTCCCTCTTTATCTCCCTCAGTTTTGGAAATCACCCATATGTCAAAAATACTGCAACATGTATTTCAGTCAGGATATAGTACAGTTATGTAAGAAATAACCATGACAGATGTCCTACTGATCACTGTTGCAGAATTCCTTCCCTCCCTCCTTCCACTCTTCTCTTCCTGTGCTCCAATATTTTTCTTTTCCTGTGTTGTAAGGTATCACCCACTGGTGTTTTTGGGGGATTGTACTTAACCTCTTCCAGCTGCACTCCTAGCTGACCAGTTTCCTCCACGTCTTTAGGCCACTGACTTGGAGATGGTCTGATGTACTCGTGTGTACATCCACCTGTATACCCAGACGCATACAGGCTGAGGACACGTGTCAGATGTTTGCCCTCGGAAAGATAAAGCCCTGGCACCCCGGCTGGATATCAGTGGGCTGAAAACCCATATGTTTTGAGTACTGCAACAGTTTATCAGTAAAACATCTACTGTTGTGTTAATTTCTTATACAGCTGAACTTTATTAATTTCTTATGGAGGTAAGAAAAAAGGACAAGCTATGTCAAAGCAGACTGTTTCTCAGATGGTTGTTCCATGCTATAATAAAAGGAGAGAGCATGGTTTTCCCATGCTATCCTTTCTTGTTATACCCATTGTATCAAGTCCATTCCATGAAGGGTCAATGGGCAGTCTACCAGGGAGTAGACTTCCATGTTTTTTTTTGGAAGTGGTAGGAGTCTAAAAGTATTTGAGGCAGCAGGTTGGTCCTCAATGCATACTTTTGCAAAGCAATCCAAACCAGATTCCTTTTCCAGGTCTAGAGTAGGCTTTGATAGGACTATTTTCCGGGGGCTTTGGGACCCTGTCTTCCTCCTCCCAGCCCATATTAGCTATGGTCTTCTATACATATAGCTAAGGCTGCTGCAGCAGTGATCAAATGATGAACACATGTATAAGTAAACTTGTAACAGTAGATGTTCAAATGATCACTGCTTGTAGTAGCTGCTCCCTCCCACTTATTTGCTACGTTTTATATTGCCAGGGTGTGGACACTGAATTTGCTTTACCTAGCCTTGTTCTGTTTCAGGGCTCTAGCATTCATCTTACAGTTGGCATGAAAGCCCTGAGGAGTTTAGCTCCCAGGCCACTGGTTTGCTTCAGCTCTGCAGCTCAAGCTGTGAACAGTGTGAGCACGTAGAAGGTGCCCCTGTCTGTGGAAGGTGGCTGACTGTTATATTCTGTTTATTATATAACTTATAGCTAAGACTGCTGTAGCAGTGTTCATTTGAAGATATACTGATGTTGCTCATGTTTCACTGTTGCAGTCATCACACTTGGGTTATCCTACCAAGGGTAGCCCTCAGTCGGCCCGAATACCAGAGGCTTAGCATTTCTGCATCAGTTGCTGTCGCTCAAGGACTGACATCAGGTCGTCAGTGGTATAAAATCAGGCAGCCAACACCAGTATGTCAGTCTTTCTTGCCAAGGAAGCAGAAGCAGTTAGCACGAGTGCTGGTTGGCCGCTACCTGAGTTTTCGTTTCGGAATTGAAGTTTTCTAAAGCTAAGTACCCCATTGGGGATCCTTTTTTCTTGCTCTAACCAATGTCAGAAAAAGTTAACAATTGTCTCGCCTGTGGAAAGCAAATACCTCACCGAGACTTCCATTCTTACTGCGCCACCTGTTTAGGCCCAAACCACGACATCCCTCGCTGTCGCTTTTGTGCTTTGTTCAATGCCAGAACTATACATCGTCGGGCCCATATTGTAGCTAAATATTTTTGCTCTCAGTCCTCGTATTCTGATATGGCTTTGGTAAGCCATCCGAATACCAGTCTTCTGAAAAACATAAGGATAAAGATGGAGACAGACCGCACAGGTCCAAAACTGCTGATGACTCTTCCATTAAGCTAGTTGTCAGTTCTCTGGTCCTTAGTGAGGCACTTTCGCAGCCCCTGATGCCCGCTTCTGTGGATTTTGCAGGCCACTACTGAGACCTGTTTGGAGTCCGGTATGCCGCGAGACTCTTCGACTAAGGATCAGGATCCTGTAGATGTCTCTACCTTGGATGTGTTTGGAGCCGCTGAGCAGGTACTGGCTTCCAAGGAAGTTCTTAGCAATACTGATACTCTACACAAACCAACTTCTTGCCTGTCTTCAGTTCTTTGTAAAACTACCTAGTTTCTAAGGCCCAGGGTACGAACTACGCCTAAAAAAAAAAAAACGAAGACCCAAGTTCAGGCACCTGCTTCCATGCCTCAGTCTCAAATGCTTAAAATGGCAGAAAACCTTATTATGCTTATCAGGGGAAGCCAGGCTACCCCTTCCAAAAGAAAGAGACCTTGTCCCCAGTAGTTTTATCTGAACAGGAGTTTGATGACTCTGAGGTTTCTGAATATGAAGACCTGCAACCCCTCTCTGCTTATGAGGATTCTGATGCAGAAGAATCCATTCCTTCTGCCTCTCCTCCCGAGGATTTTTCATTTGGTACTTTAAGGGAGCATTTCCAATGGGAATGTCAGGACTATCCTCAGTCAAAAAAGAGACTCAGGGAATTTTTAGATTTAGAAGAGCACAGACCTTTAGTCATTCCTCCTGTCCTGGATGTTGTTTTTATGGAATCTAGTTTGACTCCTGACAACCTTCCTCCTGCTCCCAGGAAACCTGACAGGTACTACAGAGTCCCTGACTCTCATAAATTCCTTTTCAAAAATCCTACTGCTGACCCAGAAGTCATCTCCTAAGGACCAAAAGGAATTAAAGCAACCTCAGCTAAGAATCCCACCCCCACCCCCTCAGATAGGGATTCTCGAGCTTTATACAGATTGGGTAAAAAAGTATACACCTCTGTAACTCTTGTCGTTAGGGCACTAAATTGTCAGTTCCACATGCTGAAGTAGCAGCAGCATACCATGGTTTTGATGCCCTAGAAGCATCTTGCAGGGCAGCAGTCACTGGTTCTGTCCTTAGAAGGCATGCTTGGCTTAAGGAACAGACCTTGTCAGACCATGTCCTATCAAAATTATTGGACTCACCATTGAACAGTTTGTTTGGCACCAAGGCAGAAGTAGTCTTAAGATGGAAGAAAAAGCTAAATCTATGCAGACAGACTTTTTACAGGTCCAGCCTCTGAGGTTCAGTAGGCATTGCCCCTCCAAGCACTGGTCCTTTCCGGCCTCCTCCAGGCCAGCACAGCCCAGACCCAGGGGAAGCAGACCCCCCCCCCCCCAGACAGCAGTCCCAGGAATGCAGAGATCTAAGCAATGAAGTTCCTCCGCTTCAAAACCAGGGAGTGCTAAGCCACCCCCTTATTGTAAGAACTCATAATGACTTTACACCTCCACCCCTTACCTCTGCCCACCTGCTTGTGCCCCTCTTAGGAAAACTCTTTCCATGCAAACAACTAGGCCTCTATTACCAACGACCGATGGGTCCTTAACTTAGTGTCCCAAGAATACAAATTTTATTTCCACACTCTGCCAACCCCAAAAGGGTTCCCAGATCTTCCTCCAAACCAGTGGGCAGAGGCCAAAAATCATGTCCTTTCCCTGCTCTCCATGAGGGCAATACAGCATGTTCCTGCAGACCAGATATGCCAAGGTTTCTATTCCAGACTCTTCCTGGTACCCAGAAAAGGGGGCACCTGGTGCCCAATCCTCGCCCTATCCTTTCTAAGCACCTTTCTGGTGATACCAAAATTCAAAATGTTCACCCTCCAGCAGCTTTTTTCCTATGCTTTCCAAGGATGCTTGGTTAGCCACCCTAGACCTAAAAGAGGCCTACCTACACATCCCAATCAGGGGATCTTGCAGGAAATATCTATGTTTCAGGGCAGGATCTATGTACTTTCAGATCTGAAGTAGTTTACTTCATTTGGTCTTCAACCTGTGGGTTATGGATCCATATCTGATCCGAGCCGGCAACTTTTGAAGCATCAGCTCCAAATACCAAACTCCTCCCCTTACCCATAATACACCTCCACTGCCTTCCATCCCCAGATCTCTTTTGTCGCGATTTGCTTCACATCATCTGAGCTCCAACTAGCAGTGGATTTAAAACTTTCTGTGAGTAGTTAAATTTTCTAATTTTCTTCAGATTAATTCGTATAGGTCCCCTTTCTCCTCCCCTCACTTGGTGCATCGAGTGTTAGTGGTTTTTAGGTAGTTTGTTCTGTGGTGTAGGTAGTAGCTTCCCTACCCACCCTCAGTGTTCTCTGTAGCGAGAGTGGTGAGTGTGTGTGTTTTAGAAAGATCTTGCCTGTCTTTTTTTCTAAGGCTATCTTTATTTAGGATGGCTGCAAAGCTTGTTTTCAAGCACTGCAGTGTGTGGCCATAAGCTCTCCCCAGCGGATGGCTGCACTCTGTGTTTTGTGCTTGAGTGTGGCCCACCTGAGTGTGGAATGTAGTATTTGTGCGGGCTTCAACCTCTGCGCCCTAAAGGATAGGAAGGCCAAGTTGGTCCTCAAAGGTGGTCTTCCTCCTTCCGACTCTTGCTTCGGTCACAGCGGCTGCTGTGGCCGCCTCTCCCTCCTCTCTTCCTCTGGCTTCTCCTCCATCCCAGGTTGGGACTCAGCCTCCTGTACCAAAACCTGTGGTAGCAGTGCAGAAGAGAGGTAGAGAAAGGGGGAGAGAGTCGAAGACTAAGGAAAAGAGGAAGAGGTCCCCGGACCTCGCTTCTCAATGTAAGATTCCACGGTCCTGTGACTTCCCTCGGCTCCAATCTCAGAGGTTCTCCCTGGAGCCAGAGGAGACGCGTCTAGCCTCTCTGGCGTCTGTGCCCCGACCCGCCAGGTTGGAGTCCATGGCCTTGTCACTGTCAACCCGCACTTTGTCTGATATGAATCTGGATAAGATGATTATAGGTTCATAGGTTCATACTAGGCTATCTGCCCGAGGGCATTTACAAGCCTAGCCCATAGTTTTGTGGCTTACGCCACCCCTTTAGTATGGGGAACTATACCCATTATTTTGCTGTGCCTCTGTTGAGCAGTGACACTGAGGTAATCCCTGGGGTATATCTGCGATTTCCCATGATGAGGCGCTTTATCCGTACACAGATCCAGATGGGGGTCTTGCTAGCTCCCTTCCCTCTAGGGGGGGTGCTTGTTTCCTTTCTTTTAACCCATTTCTTCTTCTACGATCCAACCTTTGGCTTCGGAGTACTCTGATCCGAGGTTGGCTTTGGTCAGGGAGTCAGCGCCAACGGTACCTGCTTCCTTGATGCTCACAGCCGCCTGGAGCGTTTTGGATCAGACCAGCTCAGATCTGAGCCGTTCTCGGAGCCAGAGCTTGGGTGTCGGATCTGAGGGAGTGTAACCTTTTTCATCTGCTCCAACTTGGTTGGGTCAGGTTCCCTCCCTCGGAACTCTGTCCACCTTGGGCCTGACACCAATTATCGTGTCTGACTCTGAGACCGACCTTATTGGTTTCTCAGGAGGTTCACTCTCCTTCGGCATTCAGTGTCGATTGCGACCCCTGACTGCCCCCTCAGACTCCTTCCAGACCCCCGCGGCTCTGTCTATGGTCCCCATTTTCTTACCAGAGGAACAGCCCGTGCTTGAAGAGCCTCAGACGGTTCCCCCTTTGGAACAAATGGCTTGCGAGCGCCCCCCAGAGAGCCCCACTGGAGATGTGCCTCACAAGCATATGTGCAATAGGAGGCACTTGGATTCCCCCGAGTCCCTCACCAAGGACACGGATTTAGATGATGGAGAGGGGTTCCCCAAGGTCACCTCCCAAAGATGTCTCCTTTGGAGACATCATGGAGATCCTGCACTAGCAGGGAGGTTGGTCTGCCCTCAAACCTTCTGATGAGTCTGTGTTCCTGGAGGCTTTTAGCATGGGCCCGTCTACTTCCTGGGTGTCCCCTCCCATGGATCCTTTGGTGGATTTGGTCACCTCGCGGACATGGAAGGAACCGGACACCATGGAGCCCATCCCAAAGCGACCCGATAAAATACTAAGCCCCCCCCCCCTATTGATAGCCCATCTTGGAATAAGTGCTCCTCTGTGGACTCCATGGTGGTAGCAGCTGCCACTAAGAAGGAACTTGCCCTGGAGAGTTCCTCGGTCCAACCTCCTGAGTCTCGCAGATGATGGACCGCCTAGGGAAGCGGGTGTACGCTTCAGTTACCTTTTCGATCAGGGCGTGGAATTATTTGGCCCATATCACTAGACTCCAACGCGACCTAGTAAAGGAGCGGGTGGAGTCTCCCCCCAAGTCCATGTCGCAGGAAGGCAAGGCTTCGTTCTCCGCGAGGATGGCCACTTTAAAAGCGGTATCTAACATGCCCATGCGACTCCTCTCCCATGCTATGGAAGGAGCGGCTAGGGCGGCTGGGCAAGACATGTCCATGAGGCATAATGCCTGGCTCAGGTTATGTCGATTCTCCGAACCATTCAAGGTGTCATTTGCCAATGGCAGTTATGATGGCGCTACACTCGTAGGTAAGACCGTCAAGGAGACATTAGTCTAGAGTAAGAAGGATGAGAAGATGCTCTCTGCCATCAGGATCTGCTTCTCTAACCCACAAAGATCCTTTTCTCGGAACCAGAGAGGGCAAAGTATGTGGTTCCGGAAGTCTCAGTATTCCCGAGACACTCAGGGCTCTTCTTCCTCCAGAGGCAGAGGGGGACAGAATGGATGCCGGCCCGGAGGCAAAGGGGGGTCTGCGGAACTTCGGGTCTCAAGAACCTTTCTCGGACAGACCCAGGCAGCAACCCTGAGGGGTTGCCTGACTGCTGTACTCTGGCGGCAGTCGGGGGACGATTGTCCTTGCATCCAGCGGCATGGGAGTCCATGACAGTCCATGACAGTGGACCACTGGGTGCTTCAAATCATATCCAGAGGATACTCTACCCCTTTCGTGGGTTCCCCCATATCTCCCGGACACTTCTGGGACCTACCACCCATGCAAAGGGAGGCAGCAGCACAGGAAATTTCCAAGCTGCTAGTAAAACAAGCCATCAAAATCGTCCCTCCCAGATCAGTCAGACTTCTACTCCAGGTTCTTTTTGGCGCGAAAGAAAATGGGGGACTTGAGGCCCATTCTGGACCTCTCTATGAACCTGTCAGTTGCCAAAGAGAAGTTCCAGATGGTCACGTTACAGTCCATCATGCCGTACCTGCACGAGAGTGACTGGATGTGCTCGTTAGACAACCAGGATGCTTACTATCACATAAAAAAGCACAGAAGCTCCAGGAGGTTCCTCCACTTCTGGCTAGGGGTAAATCATTACCAATTTCGAGCCCTACCCTTTGGTCTCACAAGAGCCCCCAGGGTGTTTACCGAAGTGATGGCGGTCGTAGCGGCTCACCTGAGGCTTCAGGGGATTTAGGTCTATCCATACTTGGACGATTGGCACCTCACTGCTCCCACCAGGCATCTATTTTCCCAAACCAGGGATTATTTCCTGACACTTGCCCTGCATTTGAAGATCACAATCAACACATCCAAATCTCTCCTAGAATCCTGTACAGGTGATGGACTACATTGGTGCTAGGATAGATACTCTTCAGTGCAAAATATTCCTGACCTCGGAAAGAGTTCAAAACCTGAGGATGCATGTCTTCCTGATCTACTGTTCTCATCTTCCAATGGCAGAATCGGTTTTGAGGGCCCTAGGCTTGATGGCGGCGACCATAACTCTTCTCCCATGTGCTCGGTTACACATGAGGAATCTACAGTGGACTCTAGCGGTTCAATGGTCTCTGTTGGAACTGCCATTGACTTATCCTATTCAACTCAGTCGAGTGTGTTGGTCGTCCCTCCTATGGTGGATGAGCTCTCAGGACATTTTGGAGGGACGACCCTTTGTTCCAGCCCCGGCCCAAACCACAGAGACCATGGATGCCTCCCAACTCGGGTGGGGGGGGTCATTGTTCGGGCAGGACAGTCCAAGGCCTGTGGTCCCCCATAGAGACCAGCTTGTATATAAATGTCCTAGAGATAAGGGCGGTCCTTCTACCGTTGCAGGCCCTTCATGCCTTTCTTCCTCTGGGAGGATTGCTATTCAGTCAGACAATATGTCAGTGGTCTGGTATATCAACAAACAGGGAGGGACCAGATCTCTTACCCCCTTTGCCGCGAGGCCATAAGAGTGGGAATGGGCGATCTCCACCAGTCGCTTTCTCATCCCAACGCACATTCCGTGATGGTCTAACATTCTAGCGGACAGTCTAAGTCGGACCATTCTGATGCCTTACAAATGGTCTCTGAATCTGTCAGTAGCGGAACAGATCTTCAACGAGTGGGGTCAATCTTGCTGCAATCTCTTCGCATCTCCTTCCAAAGCGAAGTGCAGCAAGTTTTTCGCTCTTAACCCCCTGCCAGGGGAGCTCCCCAGAGACACTCTAGTTCATGCTTGGCCTCCTGGTCTTCTGTATGCTTTACTTGCCTGTACCTCTCATTCTGAGGTTTCTGCAGAAAGCTCGTCGACTGGGGAGCAAAGTGATCCTCATTGCCCCATTCTGGCCTCACCCGGTATGGTTTCCCTTCCTTTGGTCTCACCTTCTAGCTCCACCTTGGATCCTAGATCCCATTCAGGATTTAATTTCACACCTATCGGGGGTGCCTCATCCAAGTAGCTGCTCATAAGTCTTCGACCAGGAAGGTTTATTGCAGCAAGTGGAAATGTTTTTCTTTCTGGGCTTCTCAAAGGAGTTTAGACCCTTTCACGGCTCCTATTTCCAGCATTCTTGATTTTCTAGCTGATGTTTTCCAGCATGGAGTTAGTTCTTCTACTGTCAAAATTCAGTTGGCTGCCATCTCTCATTTTCATGTGGGTGAAAATTCTGCCTCCTTAGCCTCTTCCAAACTGTGTAAAGCCTTTATCAAAGGCACCTTTTTGTTACACCCCCTGGTCAAAGATCCTGTTCCCCCATGGGACCTTACTGTGGATGTCCTTCAAGGATGCATCTGCAGTCATAACATATGGGTTGTCCTGCCTCAGGCAGCCCTTTGGTCGGCCGGATTCCAAAGTCTGGGTCTGGCCTCGGCTGATGTCGCACTTCACCCGACGTCATAGCTCCTGGGGTATAAAGGCATCAGCCGACGCCATTTTCCTCAGTCTTTCTTGCCGCGCGGTGCCCGAAGCAGAAGCTGTTCACAAGTGCCGGTCGGTCAGATCCAGAGATTTCAACTACCGAAGACTTCTAAAAAAGCTAAGTACCCCGTTGGGGACTCTTTCTTGCCTCAGCCGATGTCAGACAAAGTGAATAATTGTTTAACTTGTGGGAAACAAATACCTCATAAGGATTTCCACTCTTACTGCCTTCCTTGCTTAGGCCCAGACCACGACGTATCAGCTTGTTTAGCCTGTGCTTCCTTCAACCGACGGACACTTAGACGTTGGTCGGAGTTTGCAGAAGAGTTTTTTGGCTCCACTTTTGCATATAAAATGCCGTCGGAGACTCCGACTACACATTTAGCTAAAAAACACAAGGAAAAGGACCGACACTCGCGGCCCGCGGTTTCGGCGGAAACCACGGTTAGGCCTACCACGAGTGTCTCGGTTTCGGCTGAAACCGGGACCTCGGTTCTCCCTTCGGCCGAAAGCATGCCTCCGTTAACAGAGGCCACACAGGCCATGACTGAGTCGGTTACAGAAATTCCTACTGAAGAAGCAGGCACGCAAGATTTGTCTGACACTATTCCGTTGGACATCTCTACTCCTGCACGTGGGGCAGCTAGACCCCCTGCTTCTATGTCTATCAAGGCCTTTTCCAGGGCTAAAGCAGCCAAACTTTCCAAGGCCTTACCTACAAAAGCTCCCTCTCACAGGCCTACCTCTAGTTCTCAGATTCTCAGCCTTGCTGAGGACCTTATTTCTCTGATCAGGGGATCCCAACCTCACCCAGACAGGGCCTCTCAACCCCCTCCTGAAAAGAGGCCTAGGACTGAACCCCCTGAACCTCTCTCCTCTGACCATTCCTCGGATGGTTCAGATTTTTCTGACCATCAGGAAGGCCCATACTCACCTTATGAGGATTCTGATGCAGAAGACTCCATTCCTACCGCCTCTCCTCCAGAAGAATTTTCATTTGGGGAAACCCTACACTCAATGAGGGAACACTTCCAATGGCAGGGTCAGGATTTTTCTGATTCTAGGAAAAGGCTAAGGACTTTTTTACACTTACCACAGCATAGGCCTTTAGCCATACCACCTGTACTTTCAGTGGTTGATGATGCATACAATGATGCCAGTACTGCCCCTGATTCTCTTCCCCCGGCCCCTGCCAAACCTGACAGATACTACAGGGTCCCAGATTCTCACTTCCACTTGTATAAGGCCCATGCTGCAGACCCAGAAACCATTTCTCAGGGCCCTAAAGGTGTTGCAGCTGCCTCTGCCAAAAACCCCCTACCCTCTGAAAGAGAATCAAGAGCATTAGAGAGATGGGGTAAAAAGGTTTATACATCCGCTACTCTTTCTGCCAGGGCTTTAAACTGTCAATTTCACATGATACAGTACCAGGAATTTTTGTTAGATCAGCTGAATAAAAAGCTGGCCTCTCCTGAACCTTTAGACCGTAAGTCCCTTCAGGATTTGTTACACAACTCTCAGCAGGTCAGTAATCATTTCTTAAAATGTGGCTATGATGCACTGGAGGCTTCATTTAGATCAGCTATGACTGGAGCAGTTATTCGAAGGCATGCCTGGTTAAAAGAACAATCCTTACCAGACCATGTTAAGTCTAAACTCCTAGATGCCCCTATGGAAAAACAAAGTTTATTTGGCTCCCCTGCACAGGAGGTTCTAAAGAAAGTGGAAGAAAAAGCAAAATCTGTCCAAACAGTCAAGGATTTTTTGCAGGTCCAACCTCCGAGGTTTAGCAGAAATTGGCCTTCAAAGAATTGGTCCTTTCCAGACACCTCCAGAGCACAGAGAGGCAGAAATAGACGCCCAAGAGGCAGAAGTCAATCAAGGGGTGCCTACAGGGGTCGTCGGTGGCAACCTGCCAACCAGAGAAGTGCCGCCACAGCTGCGACTGCAACCACTTCCACAGGACAGACACAATGACTTGGCTCTGATTCCGCCTACCAGGGAACAACTGGAAGCACCCTTGGGCGGAAAGCTAGCTTTATTTTCAAAAAACTGGCATTGTATTACAGGAGACAAATGGACTTTACAAACAATAGACAAGGGCTACAGGTTTCACTTCCACACTCTACCAAAAAAGAGAGGAATGCCAAACCTTCCACCAAGCCAGAAATCAGAGGCTCTAAAACAAATCATCAGCTTACTAAGGATGAGAGCAATAGAAAAGGTGCCATCTATGGAAAAAGGCCAAGGGTTTTACTCCAGACTATTCCTTGTACCAAGAAAAGAAAATCAATGGAGGCCTATTCTCGACTTGTCCGCACTGAACACATATCTCATTGTTCCAAAATTCAAAATGCTGACCCTACAGCAACTTCTTCCCATGTTGGGCAAGGAGTCTTGGCTGGTGACTCTAGATCTCAAGGAGGCATACCTGCACGTCCCTATATGACCAGATTGCAGAAGATACCTCAGATTTCTTGCAGGATCAGAGCATTATCAATTCTCAGCATTGCCCTTTGGCTTATCTACTGCGCCCAGAGTATTCACGAAATGCCTGGCATCAGTAATTGCTCATTGCAGACTTCAGGGAATTCAAATCTACCCATACCTGGACGACTGCCTAATACAAGCGGACAACAAGACAAAATTAATAAAGGATTTGGCCTATGTCATACAACTGCTGCAAGCCTTGGGATACAGTCAACATACAAAAGTCAAGACTAGTGCCATCCCAAAGGATAACATTTTTGGGTGCAGAACTGGACACAATAACTCAGATGGCTTTTCTCACAGAGGAAAAACAAAAGCAACTACCAGTCTATTTCATGGCATTAACAAGACAAACTCAGCTTACTGCAAGGAAAGTCCTGCAGGCCCTGGGTTACATGGCATCCTGCATAATCTTGATCCCTCATGCCAGGCTGCATATGAGAAAGTTACAATGGTACCTAAGGAATGTATGGTCTCAACACAAACACAGTCTAGAAGCCCTGATACCAATCATTCCATGCCTGAAAAAAAGAATTCCTGTGGTGGGCTCAGGCCTGTCAGATAAACAGAGGATTGCCTTTCCACAAACCACATCCAAGGCAGACCATCACCACGGACGCCTCAGACCTAGGCTGGGGGGCACACATGGAAGACAAGTGCATCCAAGGCCTATGGTCCCAAGACCAGCTGAATCTACACATAAATCTAAAGGAGATGCTGGCAGTGAAGCATGCCATCGAGGCATTCAGACCATTCCTCCAGCAAGGACACCTGCTGATAAGGATGGACAATACCACAGTCATGTGGTACATCAACAAACAGGGAGGCACACATTCATACCCTCTATGCCGGATGGCAACGGACCTGTGGAACTTGGGCCTGAATCTCAACATCCAACTGCAGGCCAGATTTGTACCAGGGAAAGAGAATTCACTAGCAGACAGCTTGAGCAGAACTACCACGGATGCTCACGAATGGATGCTGCACCCAGATATCTTCAAAACCATGACAAAGAAATGGGGAATGCCAGAGATAGACCTGTTCGCCTCCCCACTCAACCACCAACTGAAGAAATTCTGCTCAAAAGTATACCACCCACTTGCCTGGAGGGTGGACTCCCTTTCCTTCAGCTGGAAGGCCCTGACAGTATATGCCTTCCCACCTCTCCCTTTGATGTACAAAGTTCTACTGAAGATCAGAGAAGAACAGCCAAAGGTAATTCTAGACTGGCCAAGGCAACATTGGTACCTGCTACTGAGAAGCATGTCTCGGACGCACTCATGGCCTCTATCTCTATGTCCTTTACTTCTAACACAGAACAACTACAAGACCCTGCATCCAAACTTAAAAACGCTGCAGCTAACTGCTTGGAAAATTGCATAAAACAAAACCAACCTGATTTATCTGAGAGGGTTAAGGACATTATCCTGGAGGCTCGCAGACCCTCCACAAGGAAAACATATTCAGCCAAATGGAAAAGATTCCTCATTTGCAGTGGAGAAAAGGGAGAAAATGTCACACTGGCAAACCTAGCACGCATCCTGGAATACTTAGCAGAACTCTTCCACAATGGCCTGTCCTATTCTTCCATTAAGATTCATGCATCAGCAATTTCAGCAGAGTACAACATGGATCCTCCTGTCTTCTCTCATCCTCTCCTCCTCTCCTCAGACAATTTTTGAGAGGGATCAAAAATGTAAAGCCTCCAAGGAAACCACCTCTGCCTGCATGGGATCTCAATTTTGTGCTAGAAAAATTAACACTCCCACCTTTTGAACCAGCAGCAACAGCAGACGTACAGTTCTTATCTTGGAAAACTGCCTTCCTGCTAGCAATCACTTCAGCAAGAAGGGTCTCTGAGTTACAGGCATTAATGGCAGTGTAGCCTTTCCTTATCTTCCACCAGGATAGAGTGTCTCTGCGAACCAATCCTACTTTTATGCCTAAGGTGGTATCCAGGGTATCCTTGAACCAAGCTATTCATTTACCTACTTTCTTCCCCAACCCACAGAACAGGGGGGAAAAACTACTACACACCTTGGATGTACACAGACAACTGCGCTACTATCTGGACAGAACTAAGGCCAGCAGAAAAACTGACCAGCTTTTGGTAGCATATGCAACAGGAGTGCAAGAAAAAGCAATTTCAAAACAGACAATCTCAAAATGGATAGGAAATTGCATTCGATTCTGCTACTCATTTCATGGAAAGACAACTGAAAATATCAGGCCTCACTCCACAAGAGCTACAGCCACCACTACAGCTTTCCTACGAGGAGTGGCTACCAAAGACATTTTAGAAGCTGCTACTTGGAGCTCCGTGCATACATTTGCCAAGCATTATAATCTTCCTTTATACTCCAGATCCCGAGCAGGTTTTGCAACTGCTGTTCTACAAGGGATCCTAACTACACCATCATTATCTTAGTGCCTCCTCCCCCAGTTTGGCTATGGTATTCTACCCATATGTTATGACTGCAGATGCATCCTTGAAGGACATAGTACAGTTTTGTACCTACCATAAATGTAGATGTCCAATAGGTATGCATCTGCAGTCAGGATTACCCACCCTCCTTCCCCTCTGTGGTATTCCTAGGGTACTTACCCCTCGTTTAGCTAGCTGGGGGAATCTTTTATGGTGTATTTGTATGTATATATGTATTTCTACTGTTTGGAATTTTCTACATTTATCCAAATTTAGCCTTCCTAGAGGGCACCTGGCATCTGGGGCAAGAAACACTGAGGAAAATGGCGTCGGCTGATGCCTTTATACCCCAGGAGCTATGACGTCGGGTGAAGTGTGACATCAGCCGAGGCCAGACCCAGACTTTGGAATCCGGCCGACCGAAGGGCTGCCTGAGGCAGGACAACCCATATGTTATGACTGCAGATGCATACCTATCGGACATCTACATTTATGGTAGGTACAAAACTGTACTTTCTTCAAGCTTTGGTCGTTTTGCCTTTCAAGTATGCTGCAACTGCAGATCTGAAATTTTTATCTTGGAAAACAGCTTTTTTGGTGCCTCTTACCTCTGCAAGAAGGATTTCAGAATTGCAGGCCTTGTCCATCAAAATTCTGTACATGATTTTTCACAAAGACAGAGTTTCCCTTCAAACCAATCCATCCTTTCTTCCTAAGGTGGCATCACCAGTTAAAATCAGACTATCAATTTGCCTGTGTTTTTTTCCTAATTTTACGAACAAGATTGAATGCAAACTCCACATGTTGGATGTTCATAGTTACGATTCTATTTACACAGGACAAAAAATTTCCGTAAATCTGATCAGTTAGCTTTTCCCAAAAAGGGTTTATAGAAGGAAACAAACTCCAAGGTCACTATAGCTAGATGGATTTCTTCATGCATCCTGCAGGTCTATAAGGACAGAGGCATGTCTCCTCCAAGTCAGGTAAAAGCTCATTCCACTAGGTCCATGGCTATGTCTGCGGCCTTTTGGTCTAGAGTGTCTTTGGATGACATTTGTTCTGCAGCTACTTGGTCCTCATCTCATACATTTATTTCTCATTACAAATTGGATTTGACTTCCAGAAGGAGAGCATCCTTTGGTTCTGCGGTGCTTCTGAATATCCTTCCATGAGGGCCTCCCAGGAGTTTAGTAGCTGGGGACTCTGTCCCACAGGTTGAAGACCAAATGAAGTAAACTACTTCAGATAAAGAAGTTATGTACTCACCATAACGTTTCATCTGAGTAGTTGTACTTCATTTATCTTCAACCATCCCTCCCTTTTTCCCCCGGACCTTGGCGCATGATCAGCCTATGGGCTGCAGTATAGGTCACAAGTAAATCTATCAGGTTGGGTTGTCAGTATAAGTTCAGAAAACTCGATTTGGGGATGGAAGGCAGTGGAGATGTATTATGGGTAAGGGGAGGGGTTTGGAGCACGGAGATGATGCTAGCAAACGTTGCCGACTCGGATCCGTAACCCACAGGTTGAAGACAAATGAAGTACAACTACTCAGATGGAACGTTATGGTGAGTACATAACTTCTTTTTCTCTGCGCTTCCCTTTGGCTTATTCACTGCTCCCAGAGTTTTCACAAAATGCCTGGCCCCAGCCATTGCCTTTTGCAGACAAAGAAATATTCAAATTTACCCCTACTTAGACAATTGCCTGATTCAGGCAGACAGTCAGGAAAAGCTGTTAACAGCACCTGACCTTTGTAAAGGACCTACTGACCTTCCTGTGATATACTATCAACGAAAAGAAATCAAAACTAGTCCCCACACAAAAAATTGTATTCCTGGGAGCAAGCCTGGGCACAGCATCCCAAATGACATTCATTACTCAAGAAAAACAACCCTACCTGATAGGCTGCTTCTCTCAACTAGCCACCAGAACCCAGTTATCCGCAATCAAAATCCTGAAAGCTCTAGGGTTCATGGCCTGCATTCTACTCATTCCATATGCCAGACTGTATAGGAGGAAACTACAATGGTGCCTAAAAAGCCTTTGGTGTCAACAATTTCAAGACCTGGAAACTATCATACCTGTGATACCCTGTCTAAGGAAAGATTTTCTTTGCTGGGCAGCAGCATGCAACTATAAATAACAAGGGACTTCCCTTTTCACAACCTCACGCCACCCAGACCTTCACCACAGATGCATCAGACTATGCCTGGTGTACACACCTGGACGGCAGGTGCATTCAGGGCCATTGGAGCCCAAATCAAATACAGCTGCACATCAACCAAAAAGAGCTGTTCAGCACGCCCTGACAGCTTTCAGACCCCTACTCTCCCTAGGGCCTCTAGTGATCAAAACAGAAAACACCACAGTGATGTGGTATATCAACAAGCAGGGAGGGACTCGCTCTTATCCATTCTGCAGGCTCGCCATGACCCTTTGGCACACGGCCTTAGCCATGCAAATACACCTGCCAGCACAATTCCTGCCAGGCTCCCTAAACCCTCTGGCAGACAACTTAAGCAGGAACCTGCTAGACCCACATGAGTAGCAGCTAGACCACAGAGCCTTCAGCCTTGTAACCCAGAAATGGGGCACGCCGAAGGTGGACCTCTTTGCCTCCCACTCCAATCATCAGCTCAGCAAATTCTGCACCAGTGAACCTCACAGCAAGGCCTGGAAAGTGGATTCTCTATCCTTCTAATGGGTAAACCTCTCAATCTATGCATTTCCCCCTCTACCACTCATTTCAAGGGTACTGCTCAAAATAAGGGAGGAAAAAAACAAGGGCAGTCTTGACTGCCCCAGACTGGCCACGCAAGCACTGGTACCCACTGCTGTGCAGCCTGTCACCCCTGCCACAATGGCACCTACCTCAGATCCCAACACTCCTGATCCAGAAGAATGGAGAATTCATGCATCCACAATTGCAGACCCTGAATCTGGCATCCTGGCTTATTCGCAGACCTCTCCTCAAGCTGCCCGCCTAAGCAAACAAGTCCTGGATGTTATACGTGACGTCAGACGCTGCAGGACTAGTAAATCCTATGCTGACAAGTGGAAAAGGTTTTGCACGTGGATCCAGGCTAAGGGAGCCGAAACAGCACAGCCCTCCCTTCCTCTCATCCTGGATTACCTAGCAGACCTACTACACAGAGGTCTAGCCTTCTCTTCTATTAAAATTCATGCCTCTGCCATCTCTGCTCATTACAGCACAGAGCCACCCCTCTTCTCACACCCTCTCATCAAACAGTTCCTAAGAGGGGCTAACAACTTAAGGCTACCCAGAAGAGCTCCTACTCCAGCTTGGGACCTTAACTTTGTGTTGGAAAGGCTCACCTTACCCCCTTTTGAGCCTGCAGCTTCAGCAGAGTTAAAATTCCTCTCTTGGAAAACAGCCTTGCTTCTGGCCATCACTTCAGCTAGAAGAGTTTCAGAGCTATAAGCACTCATGGCTGTAGAGCCCTTCATAATTTTCCATGCTGACAGGGTCTCCCTCCGGACTAACCTATCCTTCATGCCTAAAGTGGTGTCCAGTGTGGCTCTCAACCAATCCATTCATTTGCCCACCTTTTTCCCTAACCCACAAAACAAGGGGGAAAGGATTCTGCACACTCTAGATGTGCACAGACAGCTCAGATTCTATCTGGATAGGACTAAATCTTTTAGAAAAACTGACCAATTGCTAGTCAGCTTCACAGCAGGGGCAGAGGGCAAGGCCATATCCAAACAAACAATCTCCAAATAGATAACATACTGCATCCATTTCTACTACAAACAGCACAAGAAACCGCTCCCAAAGGGGATCAGGACACATTCCATCAGGGCAACCTCCACCTCTGCAGCTTTTCTCAGAGCGGTCCCCACCAGAGACATCCTGGAGGCTGCAACATGGACTTCTGTTCATACCTTCACCAAGCATTACCACCTGCCTGTCTTCTCCAAATCCAGGGCACACTTTGCCACCGCAGTCTTGCAGGGCATCCTAGCCATCCCCCAGTCTTCTTGACTGCCTCCACCCTTTTCTACAGCTTTGGGAATCAACCCAAGTGTGATGACTGCAACAGTGAAACACGGAAGAACATAGTACAGTTGTGTACACTTACCATAAATGTAGATGTTAGAGTGTATTCACTGATTCAGTCCTGGTTTCCCACCCTCCACCCCCCCTTGTCTCTTTCTCTCTCTCTTTTCCTCTCTCCTTAAAGGGAATTTTTGGCAATTACTTTCTACTGATGGTGTTCTTCCACCATAACATAGCTCCCTATTTGGGGGCTCCTGACAGTTGGGGCAAGAAAAACTGATGTAATGGCGTCGACTGCCTGACTTTATACCACTGACGACCTGATGTCAATCCTGGAGCAACAGCAACCGACTCAGAAATGCTAAGCCTCTGGTATTTGGGCCGACTGAGAGCTACCCCTGGCAGGGTAACCCAAGTGTGATGACTGAAATAGTGAATACACTCGAACATCTACATTTATGGTAAGTGTACACAACTGTACTTTATAGTAAGCTTACTTACATGACTGTATTTTTTACTGCTTTCTTATTTACTGTAAAAAGTGCAGTTTGATTTTGTTTTTTATGACAAAAACTTATTATTCAGCTCTATTTAGAGGGTGGTGTAAGTGTGTGTTGCACTTTCACAGTGTTTTATGTTGAAAACACTACTTTTTGATACTTGCCTATTTTTATGAACTGCTGTTGCTGTCAGTGATACGTGGACTTCAGGCTTCATTGCTGGCTTTACTGTGGAACAGCTTACTAGTTCCTTGATTCTTCCTTCTACCGGCCACAAAAAGAAGAAAATTTCCAGACAGCCTTTTCCCCTTCAGCAATTTACAACTTTGCCTCAGCAACAGATGGGTGACTCTTCTGTGGCCTTTTCAAGTACCTCAGACCTCTCCTCATCCTTGATTTCCAATGGTGTAGTCCCTGCATTCACCAAGAACCAGGAATAGACAGGTCTTCTGCGGCTAGTGGACTGTCCTTAGTGGGCAGGGGAGAATCCCATCTCCTCTGACAGAGGAAGTAGTGGGGAATGCTTCTCAGTCTAACCAGACTGGGATGCCTTTTCTTCTGGGGTGATGAGTCTGTCAGGAGTCTGTCTACTTCTATGTAACTGCATTAAAAAGAAGCAAAAAGTTAAGCATTAATTTCCCTCCCTGTTACTTTAGACAGGAGTGGTTTATTGGACTGTTTAGTTCTGTCTTTTTGGGGGGGTCTTCATTTTCTGCAGATTTCCAGTATAGTGAACAGGTATATTTATTTTGAGGGAACAGCTTCTGTTTTTTTTCCCCTTAGATGACTGATAACTGATTCTGAGGTGTGTGTTCCTTCTGGACTGGGGCACCCTTGGAAGAATTTTCTTCTTTTTTTTTTTGAAACCATACCTTGGATGAAACAATTTTTTTTTGTCAAAGCAGACCGTTTCCAAATGGGTGTCTCATGCTGTCTCCTTTTGCTATACTTACCTTAATAAGTCAGTTTCAGGCAAGATTACACCACATTCTACTGGGGCCTTAGCTTCATTAATGTTTTTCTTTTTTTTCTTTTGAAAAGGGTGTACTGTAAAAGTATTCTAAAGGTAGAAACTTGGTCCTGTGTGTATACAGTAAGCTCTCAGTTAACCAGCACACATGGGGATTGGTAGACGCCAGATAACTGTAGTTTCTGGTTGCTTGAGAGTTACTATTAAAAAAAGGCCTGACTAATACTGCACCCTATACTATTTGTTTGGTTTGACTTGTTCTCAGGTTGGGGACAGAGGGAATATATTCCTACCTTCCCTTTTAAAAATCTAAAAACATAGATGTCCTATTCTCATATTGCAGTATTCTTCAACTTAGGGAGTTACTGCCTACAGCACCGTACATCCGGCCAGTATAACTAAGTCTTGAAAGCAGGGGTACGTGTGACATTGCATGTAAGTGCCATAAACTGGCACTGACAATATCTGTGATGTCTGCACCTACCCAAATCCAAACTTTTCTGCCCCAGTGTGTTTCAGATGTCCGGTTGCCAGCTCCAGTAATCTGGTGTTTGACTTCGGCCATCCATTTTCGTCGATCATTTCAGGCTGTTCGCTTTCAGATAAGTACCCTTGTGGGTTTTTTTGCTTGTTTCTTTACCTGTTTCAGATGCATGTCATTTAGGAAGGGAAAGTGCACTTGTGGAAGACAAATTCCACAAATGGACATGCACGATCAGTGTTTATTTTGTTTAGGACAGATCACGCCTACAAGTCCTGTGATAGTTGCCAGTCTTTTGTCCCCCAAACCCTTAGAAGCAGTTTGTCAGCTTTAAATCTCTATTTAGAGAATCAACGAGTTTGTTGCTTGGCGTCTGGGATGGAAGGCATAATGGGCACCTCTGATGAGCGGTCAAGGAAGATGACTAAAAAAGTTATGCCCAACGTCCAAGCTGCCCCTCAGGAATCTGGTGAGATCCTCAAGGCGAGTGTTAGCCCAGGATCCCTCTAGACGTCTGATACTTCCCTGTTACCAGGAACCGAAATGGAAGTCAGTGCAGTGGGTATCCAGAGTATGTCCGCTGAGGCCTTACAACCATCAGCTCCTGATGGTGAGGGGCAACCAGAGCTTGTGGCATCGGAGGGGCTTTCTACTGCCTTGCCATACATTTCCACATTAGCACCCAGGCCTACTTCTGCTCCTGCGCCTTCCACCCCTTTAAAAAGGAAACAGAAGGAAAAACACAGGGCTAAAAATCCTACTCCAGCTTGGGAGGCCTTTTCTCAGACTTTATTCAAGGCCTTTCAGGTACTGAAGACCCAGACTTCCCAGTCAGGCCGACCACTGGCTTCAGAGGTAGAATCTGAGGAAGACTATTCCTCCTCAGATGAATCTCTCACATATTGTTCTCAGATTGAATCCTCTAAGGATTTTGCTACTCCTGAGGAAGAAGAGACCCTCACTCCTGACTCCCCAGGAGAAGATTTCTCCTTTGAGGACACTATTTCCCTACTTAGGCAGCATTTTAAGTGGGAAGCCTCAGATGTTTCTGAGACCAAGAAAATATATTTTGAACTGCTGCAGATGGAGCAGCCCTCACCATCTGCAGTTCCTCCTCTACTCCCAGCTTTCTAGGATGCCTTCTCAGCTGCTTCCCAGAGCCCAGAGTCTCAGGCTCCTGCTAGCAAGACCAGACAGATTTTACAAAGTCTCTGTAAAGGAGAGCAGTACCTTTTTAAGAATCTGCCAGCAGATCCTGCTGTTATTGCAGTTTCAGCTGACAAATGTTCAAGGCAACTACCTTCTTTTTTTCCCCACTGATAAGGATAGTAAGTTTATGGATAGATTGGGGAAGAAGGCATATACTTCCGCCTTGGCCATAAGAGCAATTAACTATCAAACTCATATGGCCAAGTTTACCCTGGATTCCATGACCAAAGCCTCTACTCTGCTGTCTGACATAGCTGACTCACCAGTCAAGGCTCAGCTGGACACTGTATCCCAGGTTACTAGACATGGTCAAGTGCAGCTGTGATGCTGTTGAAGCCTCTTCCAAATCTGCTGCATCTGATTCAGTGTTAAGGAGGTTCTCATGGTTGAGACTCCAACCTTTGCCCTTGAATGTCCAAGCAAAATTGTTAATGCTCCTTTGGATAAATCAGCACTCTTTGGAGCTGCCCCTGCAGAGCTACTTAAATCACTGCAGGAAAAAGGAAAAGACTTGCAGAATCTAAAACGTTTACTGGTGTCACCGGTACCCAGATTCCATAGGAACTACCCCCAAAAACAAAGTTTAAGAGGCAGTCCTCCCATTCCTCTGCTGCTCATTCCAGGAAGACAACCTAAGAAACTATCTGTTCCTAGAGCTTCTTCCACCTCAACACCTTCATCCTTTCAGAGGCAGCCAGACCCAGATAGAGCTCCTTTGCTGTGACTCTCTTCCTGTGCCTACATCCACCCCCCTCTCCCTACACCTAACCTTATCCCTACCCTCTTGGCAGAAAATTACCACAGACAGGTGGGTGCTCTCCATCATCGAGAGAGGATGTTTCATGATGTGGTGGGAATCTCCACCACTCCAGGGAGCTCCACAGCCTCATCCCAGTCAGCTTACTCTATTCCCCCACCATCCTGGCACAACTTCTCTCTCAGGGCACTATAGAAGTAGCATCTGAAGACCAATTAACCAAGGGGTTTTACTCCAAGATGTTTTTGGTTCCAAGAAAGGATGGTCCTTGGAGACTCATCCTCTATTTATCCTTCCTCATTCTCTTCCTCAAGGTGCCAACCTTCAAAATGCTCACATTGCAGCACCGTTGTCCTCTTGTTTCTCAGCAAGCCTTCATGGCCTGCGTGGATCTGAAGTATGCATACCTTCACATCCCTATTCACTCCACTTACAGGAAATTTCTTCATTTCTCTGTGAGTTCCTCACATTTTCAGCTCCTTCTCTGCCTTGCCCTTTGGACTCTCCACAGCCCCAAGAGTATTAACCAAATGTCTAGCCCCAGCCATTGCATAATGTAGACTGCAGGGTATACAAAATTGTCCTTATTTAGACCTACTTGATCCTACACCAGGATTTTCTCACCCTGTCTTAACATCTGAACTGGGTTTGCAGTATTTTGCAAAATCTAGGGTTCACTGTAAATCACTTAAAAGTCCCAAATGACTCCCTCACAAGATCTTGTTTTCTTGGGGTGCAGGATAAGAACCGACTTGATGTCAGTCTTTGTCCCTGCCCAGAAAGTGGAATTTCTCACCCAGTTTCACCAATCCCTCCTACCACTACCATCCATCTCAGCCAGAGAATTTCTGAGAACCCTGGGATTCATGGCTTCCTTGATTCCCATGCCCCCTCTAGCCAGTATGCACATGAGGACGTTTCAGTGGGTATTGAGAAATTCTTGGAACCAACACATTCATCCCTTAGAAGCAAATCTTCCTCTTCTCCCCTGTTTGAAAAAGGAACTCATCTGGTGGATCTCTACTATCACCCTCAATCAAGGTGTGCATTTTCAGATTCCTCCACCCAAACAGCATCTTTACACAGATGCATCAGATCTAGGTTGTGGGGCTGTCCTTCACAGTGCCAACATCCAGCACAAGGTGCAGGGGGAATGGTCCATTCCAGAAAGAAGGAACCACATCAATCTAAAAGAACTAAGGGCCCTTTACTTGGCAATTTAAGCTTTCAAGGAATCCTTCTGCCAGGCACATTACAAGTCATCCCAGACAACATGGACAGTCCTGTGGTACACAAACTGGGAGGAACAAAATCCTACACTCTTTGCAGTCTGGCAGTTCAAATCTGGTCCCTGGCAGCAGCGCTACAGATTTATTTGCAGGCAGTCTACATCCCATCAGAAGACAATGTTGATGGCAGACACCCTGATCAGGACCTTTATACCCTCCCACAAATGGATGCTTCACAGGGAGGTGTTTCTGGATCTAGTTCACAGGTGGGGTATTCTCAGGCAGATCTGTCTACCTCCCCTAGAACAGACAGATGTCCCAATTTTGCGCAAGGCCTCCCTATCTACAAACCTGGAAGGTGGCCTCCTTCTCATGGGAGGGAATGTTCCTTTATGCCTTCCCCCCATTTCCATCAGTTCACAAAGTTCTCCTGAAAATACAGAAGGACAAACCAAAAGTGATGTTGGTGAATCCCTTCTGGCCAAGACAGCACCTGTTTCCCCTACTTTTTCATCTATCCCAGAGCAATCACCACAGGTTACCTCACTGATTTGACCTACTCTCACAAGACAAGGAGAGTCCCTTATTCATCCCCACCTTCTCAATCTCAATCTGATTGTGTGGGTGATATTTTTGATCCCCTTTAGGTACCTATATTCAGAGGATGTACTCATTGTTCTGCAGGAGGCCAGAAAAACGGGTACTAGGGGAACTATTTCTTTAAATGGAAAAGATTCTTCAGTTGGTGCCATAAGAGTAAACCGGACCCATCTCAAGCTTCCGTTCCACTAGTTCTTTCCTACCTATGTGAATTGCTGCATTCAGTGTTGACTTATTCTTCACTAAATTTACATCTTTCTGCCACTTCTGCGTGCCTTCCCCTGACTCCACCTCTGACTTCCAGGCTAGATGTTTTGCTGTTTTTGAAAGGGGTCCTTCATGTCAGGCTTTCTCGTAAGCCCATTCCCCCACTTTGGGACCTTAACTTTGTGCTGGCAAAACTTAAACACTGGTTCCCTTTGAGCCAGCCCATTCTTCCACTCTTAGGTTTTTTACTTGGAAAACAGTCTTGTTAGTGGCTCTCACTTCTGCCAGGAGGGTATCTGAGATCCAAGCCCGTATGGCTTCACCTCCCCACCTTGTCTTCCATAAAAATAGGGCTTCCCTAAAAACTAACCCTTCCGTCATGCCAAAAGTAGTTAATGAGATGTCCTTAAACCAGACCATTAACTTGCCTGTCTTCTACTCTTAGCCACAGAACACCTCAGAAAGGACCTTGCATTCCTTAGATGTTCATAGGCAAGACCAAATCCTTTCATGCTAGGGCCTATGCAGACAATTGCCTCTTGGATTTCTAAGGCAATTGCATTTTGCTACTCCTTTCATGGAAAACAGTTGACTTCATCCTTCAAAGCCCATTCTACCAGAGCGGTTTATGCTTCAGCAGCTTTTTTCAAGGGCATTGATTACTCTTCTCTTCTGGAGGCAGCAGCGTGGTCCTCTGTTCATACCTTCACCAAGCATTACGAATTGGATTCCATCTCCAGGGCTTAGAGCAGGGTTTGCTATGTCTCTTCTGCAGTGTGTCATAGCTCTGCTCCCCTACCTGCCACCCACATCACTATCTATGGTACTCTCACTAAGGTGAAGAGTACTGCAACATGTGAATAGAAGGACATAGAATAGTTGTGTAAGAACTTGACATAACCATAGATGTCCTTCTTTTCCATGTTGCAGTATTCAATCCCACCCATCTACTCCCCTTCTCTTTGACCATATTATAAACTAGGTCCTTCCCCTGACTACTTAACTTGTGTCTGGGAGGGGTTTTATACTACAAGGTTAATAGATTATACATTAGATTACAAAAATTTACAAATGATGTAGCTTAGAGTATGAAATTGCAAGTAGTATAGGACCAGAAACAAGGTTAACATAGGTTTTGGGTTAGATTACAATATTTACAAGTGATACAGCTTAGAGCATAAGGTTACAAGTAGTACAGACTGGTGATGAATGTTACAGAAGATGCATACTAGAAAAGAAAACATTTTAATATACATACTGAGAAGCCATTAACTCTTAAGAAGCTTGAATATATGAGACGTATTACATTTTTGTAAATGGTTTAGTTAGTACAAGCAGAGAATGTATGAGGTAGGAAAGGAAGTTATGAGAAGGAGGGGAAAAAGTAATTACCAGTGTATATTATGATGGATGAGAGTTGGAGCATTCCCACTGGGATATTAGATGTGAATGAAGAGATTTTTTGAATATAAAGTAGAGGTGATACGAATGGATGGTGGTCGAGAGTTCAAGAGAGGTGCTAGACCATAGGATAAGAGATTTTTCCCTGAGGAACTAGTTGGTTTGTGCAATTCTATTAGGTTTTGGTTGTTAGATCTTAATACTCTGTTGGGTAGGTGCATTTTAAAGGCAGAGGAAAGGGATGGACATAGTAAGGGGTTGAAAATGAGCTTATGTGCAGGAGTCAGTTGGGTGTAGGTGAGCTGACTGGATAGTTCTAGCCATTTTAGTTTGTGGAGAGAAGAACAGTGGTGGCTAGATGACTTGTGGCTAGTGGCGAATTTAGCGATTTTGTTGTAACATGAGGAAAGTTGTGTTTTAAGGGAGGATTGTAAGTTGGTTAAGAGTGGGGCTCCATAGAGAAGGGAGGGGATAAGAAATGAAGTAGCGAGTGTGATTTTAGTGCAGGGTATGAGGTAACGATTTTGTCGGTAGAGCATGCCTAGTTTTTGGTGAGTTTTTTTGATATTTAGTAGAAGGTGGGAGTTGAATTTAAGCTTACAATCAATTTGGACCCCAAGTAATTTATCCTCAGACACCAATTCCAGAGATGTGCTATTATGACTAGTGATAGAAAATGTGTTTATATTGATAGAGGCGGCTTTAGAGGGGGGTAAAAACCATTAATTTGGTTTTAGAGGCATTTAGTGCTAGGTGATTTTCTTTCATCCATTATTCAGTGATTGAGAATGCATCTTGAGTAAGCTTTTGCGGCATGGGGATGGATGTGGCAGAACAGATAATAGTTGAATCATCTGCATATTGAATGAGTTTTGAGGAAGGGATAGAATTGCGAAAGTCATTTATGAATATATTAGAGGAGAGGACCTAGTATGGAACCTTGGGGAACTCCAGTTGGGGTATTAAGGAAAGAGGAGGTGTCCTTTTTCCATTTTACTGATTGATATCTATTAGATAAGTAACTGGAGAACCAGTTTAAAGAGGAAGAAGATAGGTTGAGTTGAGAGAGTTTAGTTAGAAGAAGTTTGTGAGAGATAGTGGCAAAGGCCTTGGAGAGGTCAAGGAGGAGGGTAGAAACAATATGACCGGAGTCTCGGGCCTTATTTACAGTTTCTAGCAAGAGAGGAGGGCTGTCATAGTGCTATGACCAGGTCTAAAACCATGCTGTGTTGGAGTTAGTAGGTGATTGTCTAAGAGATATGGTAGGAGTTTGTAGTTGGACACACTTTTCTAGGAGTTTTGAGATGGGAGATAGGATAGCGATGGGACGGAAATTAGTGGTGGTGTTGTTGTTACCACCTTTATGTAAGGGTATGATAAAAGCCTTTTTCCATATTTGGGGTACTATGCTTTCTTGGATAGAGTGGTTGATTAGAATACTAATGGGGTAGGCAATGGCTTCTGCAGCTATGCTAAGAAAGTATGAAGGGATGTTATCTGAGGCATTAGAGCATGGCTTCAGTTTCTGAAGGAGTTTTTTATGGTAGATGTGGGTATAGGTTTAAATGAGAAAGGAGAGGAAGGGGAAGAGAGGGCATTAGAGGATGGTGATAATGGAGAGGAAGAAAGTGTAGTAGAAGGAGTGGAGGTCAAAGTGTTAGTAGGGGAAGGTGAGGGTGAAGTGGAGAGGAGTGGTGGTGTTAGAGAATGTCGAGGTTAGTTTAGAAATAGAGTTAATGAAAAAGAGTTAAATTGTGTGGCCAAGTGTATGTCTGCAACATTGGGGTCAGGGCTAGGGTTGTCTATTTTGCCAGGATTGATAAGGGTAGAGATTCCTTTCCAGAATTTCTGAGGGTTAGTTTTATTGCTGTTTTGGAGTATGGAGAATTAATTTTGTCGGTCTGTGATAAGCTTTTTTACTTTATTTCTAGTATTCTGTATTAGTTTTGAGTGATGGGGGACCTATTTTTCTGATAAAGTGCCCAGACTTTATCTCTTTGTCGCATGGTTGCTAGTGTAGTTTTGGTTAGCCAAGGGGCAGTTTTGATTTTTATTCTCTTAGTCCGTAAAGGAGCATGATGGTCTAGAAGGTTTAAGAAGGTTGAGTTGAAGTGGGCAACAGCATTATCTAGAGGTAGAGTTTTTAGAATGTTCCAATTTATTGCTTTTTAGGGAGTCAGTAAAGGCTTAAAGTTTTTTTGGTTGCGAGTAGTAATATAATTGTGTTTGGTGTAGAGGTGAAGGCAGTCGATATGTGAATGTGGATAGGTGGTCACTAAGAGGGTCTGGAAGTATGCCACTATCAGAAAAATAATGAGGGTGAGAGACTAAAATCCAGTCTAAAATGCTACCACTGGTGAAGTTTTTTGAGGGGTGGGTTGTGGAGGTAATTAACTGTGAGAAGTTATAAAGGTTGATGTTAAGTGGGTTTGTGGGAGACTGAATGGAGGACCAATTAATATTCATGTCTCCCAGAATTATTATTTCATTACTAATATTGGTGGAGAGCCAGGAGAGGATGTCCTCGAGTGTAGTAATATTGTCACCTAAGGGGATGTAGAGGGAGGCTATACATATGTGCTTGTGTATATTAATCTGGAATAGTGCTAGGAGTAGTTCAGCATTATTGAAGTGGGGAATATGTTTGTTATATGGAGAAACTGATAAGGAGGATGAGTATAGCAGAGCTACTCCACCTCCTTTTTTACTGGTTTTGTCTTTTCTTATGATTGAATAGTTGGGTGGTGTTATTTCAGAGTCTTTTATATGGGGTTTTAACCAAGTTTCAGAGATGGCTAGGATATCAGGTTTATTATGTATAAGCCAGGAATGGAGGTTTGGGATTTTGTTCACTATGCTTTGGGAGTTTAGAGAGGTGAATAGTATGGACTTGTCTGTAGTGGATGAGGTGGAGGGGCCAGGATTAGGGTGAATATCCCCTGATAATAGTGTGGTAATTAGAAATAAGATTGGGTTGGAGAGGTGTTTGGACTGCTTAGAGTATGGGTTAGGCTTTATTATGATGATGAAGGATTTGTTAGTTGCTATGGTGGTAGAATGTTTGTGAGGGGTGATAAGTTTATAAGGAAAGAATAGTTGGTTATTTATATCATATAGATAGGGAGATATGATGTGTGAGTTTGAGGGAGGTGAGTTGAGATGGTTATGTGGAAGGATTGTGAGTGGTTAGTATGATTAGGCTGGGTGAGGTAGTAGATATAGGATATATTGAGGAGAAGTAACAGCAGAGTGGAGAAGGATGAGGGTTTTGAAATTATAATGAAGATGGATGTTAAAGATGGCTGTTAAGAGTTGGTAAGTAGTTGCCGGGTAAACTAAAGGTGCAAGGGTGTGTATGTATGTATGTATATATATATATATATATATATATATATATATATATATATATATATATATGTATGTATATGTATATATAGAGAGAGAGAGAGATAGTTAAGCCTTTAGTTATTATGAGGGATTGGAGAGTAGAGTAATAATTGTGTATGTGTAGGGTTTGGGAATGGGTGTTAACTGAGAAATGGAGACTAACTGGCCAGGTAAGGTATTCTAGGTGTATTGAGTGATGGTTGGTATGGGTGGGATAAGTGAGTGGGTGATGACAGAGATGTGGAGACTAATTGGCTAGGTAGTATAGTGGGTGTGGTTAATGAGGTATTAATGTAGAGGTCCTCGGGGCGGGTGGGAATTGGGGGCAGGGTAGGGGAGCGGAGTGAGCTCGCAGGGCGAACGGAGCGGGTAGAGCCAAGGAAGGCAGGATTAGAGTGAGAACCTAAGTACAGGGGACAAGGATTTAGTGGGATAGAATGGACATATGAAAATTGAACTGTATTCCTTCGATAGTTTTTTGCCAGTTGCTTGAGAGTGCTGGTTGCTCGAGTTCCAGTTAACTGAGAGTTTACTGTGCTTTTACAAAGCACTACAAAGTAGATTCCTTTTCCAGGTCTAGAGCAGGCTTTGCTAATACCATTTTACTGGAATTTGTAGATCCTCAGCCTTCCTCCTCCCAGTGTGTATAAGTTATGGCATTCTACCCATATAGCTTAGGCTACTGTAGGCAGTGATCAAATGATGAACATAATATAGTTATGGAAGTAAAACTTAATAAACTGTAGATGTTTGAAGTCTGCTGCAGTAGCCTCTCTCTCTCCATCCATCCCTCTTATTTTCTGTAGTGTGCAGATTGATTTTTATTTACCTAGCATTGTCCCATTTCAGGGCTCTAGCATCCCGCTTTGTTGTCATGAAGTATCCAAATGGCTTGTTACCCTAATTTTTTTCTACAGCTCTGCTTAAGCTGTCAGTGGTCTGTGTGCATGGGAGTTGCCCTTAAGTTTTGGAAGTTGCATGCTCTTTAGGCCATAACCCATATGGATAAGGCTACTGCAGCAGTGATCATTCGAACATTTGCTTTAGTAAGTTTACTTCATTGTCATTTGACTTTATATATTCCTACAGTCTCTCACTTACTTTAAACACCTTTGAATGCACTTGACTTATTTCCTATTAATTACTGGAAGCCATCTTTTGTATTAAAGCTAAAACCTGAACTATTTTTTACTGAACCACCTGCAAGGATCTTTACCAACAGGTTTTTCTTTAACTAATTTTTCCTTGTGTCTCATTTTTTTCTTTGACATCCAGGCATCATAGTGATCAGCCAATAACTAAATTTTACTGTAATAACTTTTACTAGCTATTTTCCAAAGCTTCTGTTTTCATACTGAAAGAGCTCTAATCAAAATACTGTTTCATATGTAGCCATCTTTGAACTCCACACTGCCACAGAATATTTATACAGTGATCCTCAAGGACCCATTAATTATCTCCTTTTTGGACCTCCAGTCCATGATGTATACTAAAAACTGGAGGAAAGGATACAACCACGCATCAGCTGGAGAAATGTTTTCCCAGGAATAGTCTCATCAAGACCTGAGCTTTGAACCTCAGACCGGAACCCACTGGAAATGGTAAATGAAAAATAGGAAGATACAAAAAGAAATGGCATGCAAAGCCCAGGGAGAAGCCAGAGGGCTGTCAGGGCTGGGACCCCCCCCCCCTGAGTGATCAGCTATGACTCAGCTAGGCTGTTCCTCCCCTCCTCCAAGATCACCCTAACCCTCTCCCACTTCCCAAACAAACATGATCCCCTTCCCTTACCAAAATTTGGAGGGCTGTTGTCCTCATTTGCAAAAAGATGGGAAGAAAGTACTTTGGGGAAATGGGTGTTAAACATAATAAATGTATATGTAAAATAAAAAATGGTACAGCCTTCAATTCCTGGGGGGAAAATCAGTTTAGGGGAATAGACACATGGCCAAAGATCAGTTGAAGCTTATTCTGCAAGTACTACAAACATGCTAAACACTGGAGTCTCAGAAAAGATTTCCCTGGGGGAAGAAGATCAAAGATTTTACTTCACACACTTCAGAATTCCAAAAAAGAAGGGCCTTAGAAGCTCATCATGGGCCATTCCCACTTAATTGAGTTCCCAATTTCAAATTGCTCATCCTTCTGCCACCCCGTATTTCGTTGCGACCCTAGGCCTGAAAAGAGCCTACCTGCATATTCCGTATCCAGAAAACACTTAAGATTCCCTTGCTGTGTAGCAGAGGAAAGACTGTCCGTCCTTACCCTTTGGCTTGTTCACTGCTCCCAGAGTATGTACAAAGTGTCTGGCTCCAGTGATAGCCTTTTGCAGGCAAGGGACATTCAGATTTCCCCTCTGTAGATAATTTCATTGTACATACATACATTGTATTTCTTTTTGTTGCTGGCATCATGGGATGCTATTTCCAGGCCAAGTTTTAATATTCATTCCGCTAAAGCCGCAGCTGCTACCATAACCTTTATTAGAGGGGTCATCATCTAGTCCATTGTAGAAGCAGCAAAATAATCTGTGCATATTTTCTCCAAGCCTTATACTCTTTGGGCTGCATCTAGAGTCAGAGCAGCATTTACATCTCTCCTTTGGGGTCTTATTTCCAAGTAACTGTTCTTCATCCCTAATTCTCACTGCTTTGGGAGTATTCCCAAGAAGTGACAACTGCAGCAGTAAATACTTCTGTAGATGTTCAGGTATATGTTCATCATGGTCATTGTTGCAGTACTGATTTTTGGGACTTCCTGTCATGCATGAGTCTTTTACCCGCCTCCAGTTGGCAGATGTCTGATTCAGACCAATGTCTAGATATCAGGATATAAAGAGGGTATTAGCCAGTCCTATCTTCAGGCCCCTCTTGTCAAGGGTCTCAGGAGTCTGATGGTCCTGATATGAAACATGATCTTTCCAACCATCCCTACTGTAAGATGGAGGCTGGAGTCCCTGACTTAAGAGTAGGAAAAGAAGAGGGTGGAGATGATGAATGGGATGAGACCACCAACTCCAACCTGATGTGTAGAGAGAGGAGAGAGGGTAGGGAAGGTGGGAAAGGGTACTGCAATATTGATCTACTTGAACATCTATAAATATGGTAAGTTAGAAATGCAGCTGACATGGAAGAGTGAGAAACTAACCTTTTTCTGCAGATTTCTGCATCACAAGTGGAGGTACTCCCTACAGGAAATCCCATCTGTCATGGTTCAATCGGCTTTGTAGTGCTTAGTCTTGATTCTGTTTCATGCAGATGCCTGCCCATTTGGAAGAACCTTCATCTCTGATGCTGCATGGGTCAACTTCCAAAGGCTAGATGCTGGATTGTACTCCTTTTGACTGCAGACGGTTAAGGTATACATGCCCATGTGGCATACAATCAAACCACAAAGGTTGTGCCATTGATAACTGGATTGGAGCTTCCAGTTAAGAGAGAGTGCTCTTCCCGAACTTGGATGATGGGGAACGTGGGATATTGCACAAGGATTGCAAGAGGACTATGAACCTGTGAACCTTTAGGAAAATGTACCTGATGAGAGAGCATTTCAAGTGGAGGGAGGTGGAGAGATCTCTGAATCACTTAAAAGTTAATTTGACCACCTGATCATTGAACATCCTAGACCAATGGCTGCTGTTTCTGTATTCCAAGCATTTTAGGATTATTTTCAGAATGCATCTCTAAAACCAGACTGTTATCCCTTTGCCAGTAAGAAACCAGACAGTTTGTTTGCAAAGTGCATAATGCTTTAAGTAGTTTTAAAAATGTACTAGTGCCTACCTAGCAGGGATTTTTAGGATGCTGCAAGGGAGATCTAAATTGTTTCCCAATCTCTGCACCCTCCATAGTGATAAGGAATATACTCTACTATTTAGGAAATTACGTTTATATCTCTGCACTGGCCATTAGATCAATAAATCGCCAAACTTGCATGATTAAGTACTGGGACAGATTCCTTATGTGAAATGAAACACCTGGCATCACCCTAAGAAACAGAATATGAAGACAACATGACCTTTAAGGTTGGCAGTCATTCCAGTAACTGTGGTTACAGTGCAGCTGATGCTAGTAGTGAGAATGTAGCAACAGGGACATTCATCCATAGGCATGCTTGATGCAAGATCCAGATAAGTAACAGATGTTGAAATCCCACTTAAAATATCATTTTTGTTTGTCTTCCCATGAAAGTTTGAAAAAGCAAAATGGAAGAAAGGGGAAAAGAAATGGTTCCAAACAGCTTTTTCACTCACTTTTTCCAAGTTGCAGCAGTAACCCCAATTGAAAGTGTTTTCAGAAAGTAGGCTATGCTGGAAGAATTTGGACTGAAGGTTTTTGAAAAGAAGCTGGTGCTAGTGGCATAAAGACATAAAGCTCTGACCACTGCCTAGGTGGCCTAAGTTAGAATACTGGCTTGGGTAAATGAAAGTCCTATCGGGAGCATGAGTATGCCCATCCTATGGGTGGGAGGGAAGGCAGAACAGGACATGTATAACTACAGTCCTGTGGAGGAGGAGTGACATTACAGTAGGATATCCTTTGGGGGGGGGGGGCTTGTGGCTCAAAAAAGCACTGGCTGGTGGTAGTGCTCATGACCAAATGCATGGAAGCATACATTTGTTCGAAGAGGGCACTGTGAATCTTTTTGTTAATGTTGGTAGTCCATCCACCTGCTCAGGGGGGGTATGAGCATATTTCATAAATCCTGTCATTGCTGGGAAGAATATAAACTCCACAGTGTCAGCCTGAATGATTGCTCCTCCAGGTGGCTGTTGCCAAGGTGGATCTAGAGAGACCACATCAGTAGAGAAGGGGCAAGCTTCAGTCTAATAGGGAGAAGCTTGATTTTCAGCAAATGAATGGGGAAAAAGCATCTAGACAAAAAGTTGGTTTGGAAAGATGGTGGGGGTAGGGTAAACCTGCTTCTTAATGATAATGGATAGTATTGAGTTTACTAGCACTTTTCCTTCTCTCCTTCCCTCTTCCATACATTCCGGGTAGAAGGTTATTCTAATTCATTGCAAAAGGTTATAACTACAGTGAAATAAATATGGGAGATGATTTCTGTAAGCTACAAAATAGAGTTCAGGAGCCTTCCAAGAACACTGCATCAATTGGTCCAGACGGTATCCCAAGATGCCTTCTAAATAGCATGAAACATGACCTATCAGGGCCTCTGGAATTACTATTTAACTGTAGCCTCCAAACAGGCTTCGTGCCTCATGAATTGAGAAAGGTAACAGTCATCCCTCTGCACAAAGGTGGGCCATCTACAGACACTGGAAACTGCAGACCCTTAAGTCTCACTAGTCTTGTATGTAAAGTCATGGAAAGAATTCTCATGGAGATGATCAACAGAGATATAGTAAACCTCCAGACACTGGACCCAACCCAGTTTGGTTTCGTCAAGGGCAAGTCATGCCTACTCAACCCGGTGCACTTCTTTGAGAATGTCACCAAAGCAAATGGATGAGGGCCAAATCGTTCACACTGCCTACTTTGACCTGGCCAAGGCATTTGACACAATACCCCACTCTGGCATTGTTGACGAACTCAGGAGGTTACATACAAACCCGTATGTCATCTGATCGATAGCCAACTGGCTCACAGACAGGACCAAAGAAGTTAGAATTGGGGAGTCTACCTCTACAAAGAGGCCAGTCACAAGTGGAGTCCCTCAGGGATCTGTCCTTGGACTTTTTGGCATTTACTTCTCAGAAGTCGAAGCCAATGTCGGTGGTCTCTGGCTGACTAAATTTGCAGATGATTGCAAATTAGCAGCTGTCATTGAATCTCATACTGACACAGATGCTCTCCAGGAGGGGCTGACACAGACAGACAACTTGTGTCAGAGTCATGGACTAAAACTAAATACCAGGAAATGCATAATCGTATTCTTTGAGAAGTCATCCATCCCTGGTATCTATCATATTGACAACACACCCCTTAGAGTTGATCCCAGTAGTCAGGGACTTGGGGACACACACAGATAGTGAGCTAGTCTTTGATCATCATGTGTGTACAGTCGTGAGGGAATCATTCTGTGCTGCACAGCTTATAAACAATCATCATCTAAGTCCAAGGAAGTCATTGTTCCACTGTATTTGACAATCATTAGCCCTATCATTGAGTACCATGCCCCCTTTGGTATGTATCTAACCAAGCATATCCAATAACTGGAACATCCACAGAAGTTCCTCACTAAAAGATTGCAGGGCGTACGTAATATGTCCTATGCTGAACACCTGAAGGCCCTATCCCTGTATTATTCTGTCTCCTACAGGCTGTTGGAGGGAGATCTATGCCTGGCGTACAGGGCATTGTCAAACCCCACTCTGATGGACCTCCTGCATATCCACAAAACAAACAGTACCAGAATTACCTGTTGAAAAGACTTGATCATTGCCTGTGATATAAGTAGGATCTACTCGAGAGAGATAGGTATGTATCTCAGAGAGAGGCTCCCCATCCATGTGAAGCAGAGTTCCTCCCTAACCCAGTTCAAGTGCAACTTGGACAATTGGCTGGAAAACCAGAAATTCATCCCTGGTTTGGCACCTGTCTCTCTAATGCAAACAGGTAACCTGTAAATGGTTCATTTCCCAGGTCCATGCAGTTATCAAGGGTATCAGAACTTGTCAAAAATGTGGGATGCATGGCTAGGCTTTAAAAGGCCCTTGTGGTCATTAGCCTAGTAAACAACTATGAACCTTCCTTTCATGAGTACATCCCATACTACCAAACAAAACTACTTTTGACACAACCAGTTTTAGCTTATCTGTTGTACAAAGCCATAGTGAGTCCCTTCAGAAGTGCAGGGAGGGCTTCTGTTCCAAGCTTCTCTTAGACCTAAAAGGCGGCCACCTGGAGGACCATCATAGACATGTATAGACTGATCAAGTTTGTAAATGCAACTAAATTTAAGATGCTTGCCTTGCAGATATTTCTTACAGTGCTTATACCAAATGCAGTAGGTGCATAGTTAAATATTAGGCTATCAGTCTGCAGACTTTTATAAACTTAACCAATAACCAGAGGTCATAATCAAACTCTGTGAGGTTAAGACCTTAACCATTATACCCCCCAGTGTTCTAGACTTACAAGTGTGGGAAGCCTTTGTGCCATAGTGCTGAGAAAATAGCATAAAGCTGAGACACCCAAGCACCACTGTGGTCCAAGATAGAGGTAAGGGGTTTTGTTGACTGTCCTTCCCTTTTATGGTATGCTCTTCAGATACAAACTGCTGTCCAAAGGTGGATTGCAAGTGTACATATCGGCTGCAGTCACACAGCAGTTCAACCAGAGGCATGGGAATACCTCACTTTGGCAAGCCATGTCACCATAAATAGAATGTGAGCCAACGGGTTTGGACACTTATAGCCATTTCTAATCCATGGGTGCAGGCATCTTAGTGCCTTATCAGTGTTTAGTAACCACAGCAGTATATGTACGCAACTAGTATTCAGAATAATTCAGGAGAAAACATCCACTGTGGTGGTCTTGTCATGAAATGCAACTTTGTTGACATACCAATGAGCAGGCCTTCTGGAAACAGGAGCAGTATCTCACATGTCAACGTAGTGAGACATATCCTTCTTGTAGCCACTACAGTGTTGAATGATTGTCCCTCTTGTGTATAGACATAGGTGTCATATTCATTATGGTGTTCACTACAATGCCAATATTGTTTGTGTCCTCTGACATTTAGGAAGTGGTGTCACATACATAAATGGTGCCCATGAAAGTGCCCCTTTATATGTCAAGCCACTAGTAATATATACATGCATGGCACCAACATCAAACAGCATGTTAGTCATGCTGGATTTGAATGATGCTTATCTGCATATCCCCATTCCAAGCACCACAGAACATTTCTGCTTTTCATTTCACTTTTTAACACCTTTATTGGATTAATTCTTGTGACACAAGCAGACTTAACTTTATGTAAAAGTATGTCAAACCATGTTAACATTTACAAACATTATGCATCAAGTATATTTTATTATAGAATATAATCAGTCCAATATTACATAAATTGTTTAATTCCTGCTTTCTCTTAAACCTAATTCCTCCCCCAAAACAGTTTTCTGCATGTATTTTTCCCAGAATTTACATTTTTTCCTATGTAGTTTATTCATACCATTTTCTAAAGATTTCACTTCCTATTCTTTTATCTCTGCTACAATATTCACTACTTCTGGAATGGTTGATTTAGACTTTTTTTTCCATTTTTCTGGTAATTGCTTTTTGGCACCCACCAGAACTAAACTTAACAAAGCCTTACTTTGTCTAGCAATTCAGATCCTGTATCCCAGCTCAAAAAATAATTTCTTTAGTTATAGTCATTTGTTCATCCAGAGTACTCTGTAGGGAATTTTTGAAGTATGAAGCAAGACAAATATTCGCTGGAGACCAAATGAGGGTCCGAGACCGGGTAAAGGTTTATTCATAGACAATCAAACAAGTCAAAAGTGACTTGTTTGTCTACGAATAAACCTTTGGGCTACAAGTTTTATCCGGTCTTGGATTCTCATTTGGTCTCTCCAGTGAATATTTGTCTTGGTTCAAGTTCAGGTTTTGTTCGCTTTCATCTCTACTGTTGGTTTTAATTTTTGAACTCATTATACTTCAAAAATATATGCTCCCAGGTACTTCATTCTTCAACATTAGATTTCCATTTACCATCTATCTAAGGAAAAATACTTTGGAGTCTGCTTGGGGTATGGAAGTACCTATGCAAATACTTCCAAGCAAAAATCCTAAAGCTTATAGGCTTTGCTGCATGTTTGGGAGTCGTACATATGTCTTCCAGTTGCTTTGTGAATTGCTTATTTAATCGTTCTTCCCTTCTGACCTCTGATTTCTGTAGTTATTGTGTAATATTTTGTATACCCTACTAATTATCCATTTTTAATAGCAGCTTCTGTTAGATTCAGCTAAAAACTCAACTAGTGCAGGTCTTTCACTTAGTATTCCCCTATTCCTTTCTCTCCCCTTTGCTGTATTCCATCAGTCCCTGATAGGGAAGGCAGTCTCCAGATTGCCGTCCAAATGTCGTCTTGGCTTTTTTCTGTTCTGTTACCATTCTGTAATTGTGTTCCCAATACATTGGTTCCTTTGCCAGTTTACTCCAGTAAATTCCAGCCCCCCTTTGCCTGTTCTCTGTACCCCATAATTGCAGTCATCCCTATCAGCAGAATCTCCTTTCTGCATTCCCATGTTGGCTTTGTTCTTGGTATACTTTCTCCTACTTTGAGTATAATATTATGTATGATTGTTATTCTTAAGGATCTGCATCCAAAATCCCTCTTTCCTGATTTCTTGAATCCCCCCCCCCCCAGCTTCATCATCCCTTTCCACTTCGAATTGTAGCTTTCTGCTTGTGTTATGTATAAGAGCCTTAACTGTGTAGCTCTAAAATATCCATTCAAATCAGTAATCATAAACCTCTTTGTTCTATTGGAAGGATCGACTTGTGCCATTTGACTCTTGCCTTTTTCCCCTCCCAGGTAGAATCCTTCAAGTCTTTATTAATTAGTGTCTACAACAGTTCCTCTAGTTGATAAAAATAAGCCCCATTTAACTACTTGTCTCTTGCTATTCATATTCACAGGCAAAAGTTTCCAGTTTCTCAGTTTTTGTATTACCTTTTGTTAATGTATTCCCACATATCTTTAGCTGTCACAACAGCATCCTTTTTAATCCATACTCCTAAATACTTTGTTTTATGATCCCATAAATATGGGTATTGCTGAGCCACTTCACATGTGGGTGCATAACTTACAGCTATAGTCTTTATTTTATATCCTGAAAAAAATCAAGTGAAAGCTTCCCACTTTGATTTTTGCCTCCAATCCCTCATATATCCTCCTAATTAACCTATTATATCAGGAAATGCAAATGCTTCCAATACCCTATTGAAAAAATCCCATGTTACTCAGTCTAAATCTTTTGCCACATCAAGACGCACCAACAGCAGCAGTAATTTCTTAAATTCAGCTTCCCTGTGGATCATTGTTGTAGTGTTGTTAAATGTTTGTTTCACCTCCAAAAACACATTGATCCATATCTGTCAATTTCGGCAACATATTTGCCGTTCTTTTACCCATTATATACATAAGCACTTTATAATCATAGTTAAAAAATGTAATGGGCCTATATGAAGCTGGATCTGGTCAGTCTTTACTGCTCTTTGGTATTACAGCCACTACAGCCTTTTTTCCAGGATGTTGATTTTTCCCATCTGTAGATCAGTGTGTGTGTGTATATGTACCTTTTAGAAACTAAGGGCTTGCACAAGTGTATTAATACTGAGCACATGTGAGCCTGACTGCCATTTTGTAAAAAAACTGCTGAGATGTAGGCTTGTATGTCTGTGAAAGAAGGTCTGTCTGTTAATATGTTTGTATTTTATGATGCTGCTATCCATCCTAATGTGTTTCTATGTAACAAAGCATCTAAACAAACTACCCTGTCTGTTCTACATATGTGTTAGAGAGGGATGAGTGACATGGTGTCAGAAGGGCCAGATCTAAAAAGGACATGGGGCAGAATGGAAGCTAGATTCTTCAGTTTGAGTCCAAGAGGCACCAGGTTGATATTGGAGGAATATAGAAGTGAATCATCCTTACTGCATGTATAATTCGTAAAACAGGTCAGAAACGAATTTAACATGCTCAAACTATTTCTTATTTGCGAAATATGAAACGAGGCATACAGAATGCTCTAAATGATCTTCAAATAAACTGATTGTCTGACATTGATAACAGTATCTGAATTACTATGCAAAGTGTTTGGAATAAAGTCCGTATTGCATAAAACAAATGAGAGGAAACCACATTTTCGCTAAGCACATATTTTTCGTATTGAAAATATCTGAGCTGTCAGACGTATATCAAGTGTTCACATTTCTGTGAAGTATTACAGTAAAGTTATTTTGCAAGATACAGCCATTTCAGAGCATATTTTGCAAAGTACAGTATTTTGAAGAGTTTATTGTGAATTTGAATGTTATAAGCACACAGCACAACTTGTTCGTACATAATTGCAAGGGCCATATTTTCAGTGTGTTTGTGCATGCCTTATGGGCATGGCAGATGGATTTCGAAAACCCAGTGCAATTGTGTTTGACAATAATATTTGCAGAGAACTGGAGAATGTTTGAGCAAGAGTGTGATATTTTCATAGAGGCTGCATTTTCTGATGAAGATGGTCGTACAAAGGCATTTATTCTATTTAATTTAGCTGGGTCAGAAGCCATTGAAAGGGAGCGTTCATTTGTGTATGCACCAACTATCTTTGCAGGAGAGGGGAAAACTGTCATTGTTGTACCAGCTGAGTCAAGGGAGGACACTAAGCGCTTAAAACAAAAGTTTAGAGAAATGTGTAAACCCCCCCAGACACATTACAATGGAAAAGCATTTATTTTGTACAAGGGATCAAAAGCCTAGTGAAACTTTTACAGCATATGCAACTGATTTGAGAAATAAAGCTAAAATATACAAATTTCTTGTGATTTAAGGGATGAGCTGATAAGACATACTTGTATGTGGTATTAAAGATGATGCTGTGAGAAAGATTTTGCTTTGTTGCAGTGATTTAACTTTGAATAAAGCCATTGAGATTTGTCAGATATATGAGCTCACCAAAAAGCACACAAATATGCTTACAAATGAAACATGCATGCTTCCAGTGTCTTTTAGAGCTAGTGTTGATAGTATGCAGCACATGGTTAAAAGAAACAGGACCAAGCACATGGCAGCAACTGTAGCCCTTGCAGCACCCACTGGTAAACCCCAGAGCTTTCCAGCAAATTCCAGAGTTCGCACAGTCTGTGAAGCATAAGAGTGAGTCAGCAAATGGACACAAGGGTTGAGGGTGCATGCTTACCTAGTTTCATTGGCAACTGTCGTAATTGTGGTGGAAATCATGAATCTAAAAGGGAAAATGTTTAGCTTTTGGTCAGCAATGCCACAAATGCAATAAATGGAAAAAAGGTTTGTAAATCAGAGGCCCACATTCATTTTTTAATAGGGAACATTTTAAGAAATGAGTTTATCAATTAGAAAGCTGCAACCCTACTCTTTATGTTGATGGTGTGTCACTGTTTCATGAAACAGTGCAGTAGATTTAAGGGCAAAGAATGAGGTAGTTTGTACTGTTCGGATAAATGAAAAACCCATATTAGTTCAAAGTTGGTTCCAAGTGCAATGTTACATCAATAGAAACGTTTGCTAGAGTGTATCCTGGTGAGGGGCTTGATTTGGCAAAGTGTGCAAAACTTGTTGCTTATGGTGGTGAAGAATTCAGACTGAAGGCTGAGTAGTGCTTTCATGTTACTCTGCTGGGAGAAGTTATGACTTGTTATTTTATATGGTCAAGAGACACGTCCTGTCATTATTAGGACTCGGGAGACGGTTTGAAAATGGGACTGCTTTCATTTAATAAGGAAATCCATCACGTTAGATTGAAAGACCACTACTCTAATTTTGCCCAGTATATGTTTTCTACCTATGCTAATCTTTTCAAAGACAAACTATAGAAAAGCTTCAAGCTGTGTACTCCATGAAGTTAGACCCAGATGTCAGTCCAGTTATCAGGCCAGCCTGGAAAGTTCTAATAGCTATACAGAACAGAGTCAAAGCTGATTTAGATAAAATTGTGCAACAATGTATGATTTGTCCACTTGGGTCTACTCCAACTGAATGGATATCTTCCATGGTGGTAGCTGATAAGAAAAGCTCGGATGACCACAAAATATGTATTGATCCACGAGATTTGAACAAAGTACTAAAAATATCTCATCATTCAATGCATACAGTTGAAGTCACAGCTCTGATGCCAAATGCCACTGTTTTTTCTGTCTTGGATACAAAGAGCGCATTTGGGTAAATTCAGCTTGACAACAAGTCCTCATTGCTAACTATGTTCAGTACTCCATTTGGAAGATACAGATATTTGAGAGTGCCATTTGGAATAAATTCTGCAAGCGAAGTCTTTCAAAGTGCAATGGAGCAAATTTTTTCTGGATAACCTTGTGCTGTCATAGTAGACGATACACTAGTAGGCGGTAATTGTGAAGCTGAGCATGACAGGCACCTCAAAAAAGTTTTGGAAAGAGCATGTCAAGTGAATCTTAAGCTGAATCCACAGAAATGCAAATTCAGGCTACAAGACGTTGCTTATGTTGGTTATTTATTTGCTAGTTCAGGCCTACGAGCAGACCCTTCTAAGCAAACAGCCATTCTCAAGATGCCAGCTCCAGACTGTGGTCAAGCCCTGCAACGTTTTCTTGGCATGGTTAACTATCTAGGCAAGTTCATTCTAGACTTGGAGCCAACTTTTAGCACCACTCAGAAAGTTGACCTGTAAAGCTGTATCCTTGTCTTGGTTAGAACTGTACCAAAGAGCATTTGATGTCTTGAAAAAGGGAATTGCCAGTCCAACTACTCTCAGATACTGTGATGTTCACAAGCCAGACACACTTTCATATGATGCTTTGAGATTTCGTCGAGGTGCAGTCATTCTACAACAGGGTCAACCTGTTGCTCTTACCCAAGCTGAAATGCAGTATGCTCAGATCGCGAAAGAGCCTCTGTCAGTTGTTTGCTTGTTCAAAGTTCCATAATTATGTTTATGGTAGACCTATTCAGATCGAAACAGACCACCAACCTCTAGTCACTATCTTAAGAAAGCCTTTGCATTCAGCTTCAGCCACATTGCAACATATGCTGTTGAGACTGCAAAAGTATAATTTTACTCTTGTCTATAAGAAAGGCAAACTTCTGTATCTTGCTGATACATTGTCCAGTTCGCCCAGAAACCCCACTGAACAGCATGAGAGTGAGAATCTTTATTTTGAAGCTGTGGAAGTGAGAAAGTTTTCTTCCACATGCCTTCATGAGCTGAGATCACACAGCCACAGATCCAGTTTTACAGAGGCTCAACCACTTTATCAAGGATGGGCGTCAAAGCAATCTAGTTTACCTCAAGAAGTGCAGCCTTATTTTCCATACAGAGATAAGATTTTGTCCGACAAAGATATAATTTTGAAAGGTCGGAAAGTAATTGTTTCAAAGTTCTTTCAACAAGAGTACATTACTGTCTAGCATTGTGGCCACCCAGGAGCAGACTCTACCAAAAGAAGGGCGAAAGGTCTAGTATTTTGGCCTTCTGTGTCACAAGACATTGAGAGTGTACCTTCATCTTGTTCTGTGTGTAATAGTACTACGTCACATCAACAGAAGCAACCACTTCAGTTAAACCAGATTCCTGAACCACCTTGGTCAACAGTAGCCACTGATATTTTCAAGTGGAGTGGTCAACATTACTTGGTGTTAGTAGACTCTTATTCAAATTGGTTAGAGATCGACCTACTTCCTAATCTTGCATCCAGTGCTGTCATTACTAAGATGGAGCGTCATTTTACAGTCCATGGTAGTCCGCACCAAGTTATTTCTGACAATCGCTTGCAGTTTACAAGCCAACAGTTAAAAAGATTTGCTGAAGAGTGGGACTTTACATATGTCACAAGTAGCCTAGAGTGTCTGCAGTCAAATGGTTTGGCAGAATGTGCAGTTCATTGTGCAAAACAGTTACTAGAGAAGTCAAAACGAGACAGTAGTGATGTTTTCCTGAATTTCTTGAATCTCAGCAATATTCCTTGTGATAAACATGTTGGTTCACCTGCCCAGAAACTTCTGTCAAGACAAACCAGAACCACGTTACCAATCGGTAGTCAGTTGTGGGTTCCATGTGTCAAGAACAGGTCAGTGAAAACCAGTCTGTTGAAGAAGCATTTAACCGAGAAATCCTATGATAAGACCAGCAAACCGTTCAGTCCATTACTAGAAGTGGTAACGATGCAGACGTCCAAAGGTTATGATCGGATTGGAGTCATGAAGAATATATGCCCAGAGCCAAGATCGTACATTGTGGAATCACAAGGAGTAAAGTTTAGGCGTAATCTGAAACATTTGCCTGCCTATACCAGAGCACATAGCCTGTGAGAAAGACTCTCTCTGAGTGAGTTGTCTAGTGTTCCAGTACCAGAGGAAGTTCCAGAGAATATTCCCATTCCTGTGACCAATCCAGATGTTCCTGATGAGCCGTTTCCCCACAGACTGTGCCTGTTGCTAAACCCAGTCCAGATTGTTACCAGATCTGGTCGTATCTCCAGACCCTGTTATAGATGCACAGCAACTTGGACATGAACATTGTGTTTTTCTAATGTCTATAATAATGCATGCCTAACTCCAATGTTTTTACTAAGGGCAATCTTTTTAAGAGGGAGGATGTAGATCTATGTGTATGTACCTTTAAGAAGCTGTCTAAGGGCTTGCACAAGTGTATAAATACTGAGCACGTGCAAGCCTGACTGCCATTTTGTAGTAAGCTGTTGAGGTGCATGTATTTAAGGTCAGTCTGTTAAATCAGTTTGTTTATATTTTATGATGCTGCTATCCATCCTGATGTGTTTCTATGTAGTAAAGCATCTAAGTGAACTACCCCACCTGTTCGTCTATGTTGGAGAGAGATGAGTGACGCCATCCTTTTAAAATACTGTTAAAACTTTCCAGATCTTTTCACTCCCCCCACCCAGCTTCCAAAGTTCCTCAGGAATACTATCTATTCCTGACTTTTCTGAAAATTGGTTAAACATTACAGATTTTATCACATCTCTTCCTATTTTAACTGTTAGTTGCTGAGTCTCATCATCCTCTAACCCTGGCATATTTAAGTCTTCTAAGATATTTCCATGTTGTGCTTTTTCTTGATTTCCCCATTTCCCTGCTTTATACAGATTTTCATAAAATTTCCGAAATGTCTTAACTACCAATACAGGATCTCTGGTTATTTTTATTGTCATATGCCCCTTAAGTTTTGCAACAACCCTTTCTACTTTGTGTTGCATGTCATTGTGTCAAAAGTTTGAGTGCTGGAGTTATCAAAACACATTTGCTTAACAGCAGTCTTTCTAAATTAATGCAGATTATTCAGGTATTTCCTTATTTTCTCTATAGCACTCTGCAGCTAAGCCTGTGCTCTGGGAGCTTCCCCTTACTCTGTAATACTTCAACTTTTGTCAGCAGCTCCAAATAATTATTGTTGCCTCTTAACCATATTTATTTTTCTTGTATTTCTACTCTATTTTTAATCCCCAATTTCTTTTTATTCCACTCACTAGTTATAACTTTTGGAGTACTTTCTATCTTTCCTAATAACTCTCAGATAATTTCCACTCCTCATTCCTTAATTCCTTTTAAACAAGTAGATGGGAAAACACCAGTGTCTAATTTTTGTCATTACCCTGCCTTTTTGTCTTGGTAATTATTAGTGTATGATCTGAAATAGTTATTGAATGTCTGTCAAAGTTCTGAATTAAATGCATATATTCCTGTGAAATATAATGTCTGCATTGTCTAGCCCAGTTATTGTACCTTGGGGAATAATGTGTAAATTCTCCAGGTTCCTACTACTGAATTAACATATTCCATGCCAGTTATTTTCCTAACTTTCTTCAGAAGTCTACCGTCTTTGTTATATTTTTCCTTGTAGGCCTCTCCACGTGCATCCTTATTGTTGCAAATCAAATCTCATTCCCCACCTGTAAGTAACATTCCCTGGTGAAAGCTAATTATTTCTTTCCAAATTTTTTAAGCTCCATAATAGCAGATTTAAGTGGAATATAAATGCTTGCAGTTTTAGGTGGAATATAAATATATGCCAGAGCATAATCCTCATTCATTGCCGGTAGTCAGTTACTACCACAAGTCTGCCATTATTGTCTGTTTTTTTTTCCTCTTCTGTCACTATTGGTGCTCTTCTAGCAATTAATATAAGTACTCATCTTTTTCTTTGCGTCTGACATTCTGCTGAATATCCATCCTGAAATCCTTTCTTTATCAAATTCACATGCTGAGTTCATTCTAAATGTGTATCCTGTAGCATTGCTATTTGCACTGTGCATTTCGTAATATAATTAAGTATTCTTTCCTTTTGCTGTAGACCTACGAGACCATTCACATTCCAAGAAATTATGAAGTGTCACTATTACGATGAAAAATCATTAATCCCCACGTATTATGACAGCTTTTTTAAATTCCTGTGTCCAGATTTTGAGACATGCACCCAATAATGTTAGGCAGGTTGAGCCTTTGCACATTTTGTTATCAACATTTGAACCTGTCACATTTTACAAGACTTTTTGTTTTAATGGAAACCTTAAAAAAAAAAAAAAAAATCCAGAATACCCCCAACTTTTAGCCTCGAAAAAAAATTTTTTTTTGGCTTTTTTATTGCCTTGTAATCCGCTTGTCTCCATGGAATGTGAGGGAAGAAATGCAGCCCCCAGCTCCAGGCTCCCAAAGACAAGGTGAAACATTTACTGCTAAAGGAAAATTTTCATTATGTTCAGTGTTCTCTTACTTGTTTCACTTTAAACGTATTAGATTAAGCCAGTGGTCTTCATCCAGTCACCTATTCAAAAGTAAGAGGAAGCATATCAGGTGCTCATATGTTATGATCTTTTGCACCCCATTCAGCGCCTCAACTACCCAAGATTGCAGCCTGTTACTTGAGCATGCTTTTGTCTAGCCTTTCTTCTCTTTTTGCATTGTAGTACCTGCATTTCTTAATACTGAAAAAGAAAAAGGGAAAAAAAGCATCTGTTTACTTCAGTATCATTTTCACACACAACTAGAAATGCTTTACTATGAAACATTCAATTAATATCATGAAAAGTTTCATAGATAAATTGTTAGGAACAGAAAATTTTACTTGGTTACCTTTTTCCTTCCTCTTCCCCTCTCCTCAGTTTCTTTCCAATTATTAATGACATGAAGTTAACTAAATGCCTTTCACTTCCCCACAAGTTTAACAAAGTCACTGAAAGTCCACTGTTTTTTTTTTTCTTGCACAGCTATATTTCACAAATGCATATGGTGATTTGCAGTCTCACATTTATTCACTAATTTCTGTGTTGCTGGTCTTCCTGTTCATCTCCATCTCCAGACTCAAGTTCAATTCCAAGGTACTTCTAATTTTTCTAGTCAACTCTTGTGCTTTTTTCTGTCCCTGAAGCATTTTCTTTGGGACAATGGAAAGGGTTTTACTGGCAAAGTCTTTCCATGTGCTTTATTATGAAAAGAATGCGAAACAGAGTCCCCTTCTGCTTGATGGCTTAAATTTTGTTGGACATATTGTTGTATTTCACCCTTATTTTGTTCTCTATCAAAAAATGGCACTGATCCTCCAGGAAGGAATCCGGTGGCAGCTGGATAAAGCAACTTGGAAGTCGCATCTACCTATCAACATTCTCTGATTGCTGGAATAGATGATTCTGTTCTGCCTATTGTACACCGAGTAATCATTTTTTACAAACACTGAGTAATCATTTTCTACAAACACTATCTCCAGCTTTTAATATTTAACCTTTTGCCACAGCTTTGTCACAATCAACTCTTTCTGTTGAAAGGTTTGCATCTGTACTAATGCAGGTCTTGGCTGCATTCTGATGACCAGGTTTGGAGCATACACACAATTGCCCATTCAGTTAACAGTTTTTGTTGTGGAATACCAGTCCAGTTGCTAACCAGTGGTTTCATAAAATTTATAGTCTGTACAAGCTGTGTTCTTTAATTCTGCCTTGTTTGAAACGTCTGTTTTTGGGCAGTCATATAGTCAGCCAGACTTTTCTTCATTTCAACTTCTAATTTTTTGCATTTTTATCAGCTTATCTGAATATCTGTTTAAAGCTTTTTACATTTTTTCCAGCCTTTTGTTGTTTGAGTTGATAAACTTCCTTCGGTGTTTATTTTAATCCACTATGAGCACATTTGACTTATTTTTTCCCCTCTAGATTACAGAATGTCATGTCTTGTACCAAAGTTTGAGCTTGAACTGCTTTTTGCTGAACAGCTGCAGGGTTCTTACCAGTCATTGTTTTCTCTTCGCTTTAATTAAGTTGATTTTCTTTCAGACATTGTTTCTTCTTTGCTGGCATCCAGGCAGTGCACTTATAACTATGCCAATAACTGAATTATTTCAAACATAAGATAGCTGTTGGTATTGAATTGTTAATATCGTGCTTAAAAATCATGCTTAAGTTATACTTAAAAAATCAACATTGCAACCCTGCAAAACCTTCCTACTTTAAAAGCAGGAACATTAAAACAATATGTTTCAATGACAGTAAAGCAAAACTGAGAATACCGTATAAATGATTCTCCTACCCCATAATTAATTACTGAAAATAAAACATTTGGGATAGCACACATTTCTAAAAGCCTACTGGTTTACTATCTAGTCAATGCTGTTAGACTTAATAGACAATAAATTAAGCAATAGTCATTTAAACCGTGTCAAATATAAGCATTTAATTTAATCTGCTTCAAGAGCTCCTCCTTCTCTAAAAAGAGATTCCATGGGCCATCTCTTGCTCCTGCAACTACGCTTTCTAAAACTGTATACCTAAAGACCTTAGCATTTCCAGGGGAGCAAGCCCCCCACCCCCCTGCATATTATATATAAAAATTCCAAGATTGCACTACAGTGAGGAAAAGGGTAAATTTCCCGATTCCCCAATCGGAACGTTGACCTCATATGAGCGAACACTAACATCCACTAAGGTTGATTCAGACATTTTCAGGTCAATCTTACAGAAACTGGGAACCATGCATTCGACCATCCCAGTTTTGCTTAACTGACATTCAACATTTGGATACTAAACCTATGTGCGTCTGTGTGTGCGTCTGTGTGTGCGTCTGTGTGTGCGTCTGTGTGTGCGTCTGTGTGTGCGTCTGTGTGTGCGTCTGTGTGTGCGTCTGTGTGTGCGTCTGTGTGTGCGTCTGTGTGCGTCTGTGTGCGTCTGTGTGTGCGTCTGTGTGTGCGTCTGTGTGTGCGTCTGTGTGTGCGTCTGCCTGCGTGTATATATATATCTCATTTCACTTGAATTTCATTTCACCCCGACCACATTGCTGAAAACTCAAATGACTGGAAACTCATTTCACTGAACTGAAGTTAGTGTATATTGCACTGTGTAGAGTATGTAAGGCAAGTAAAAGTTATATATCCTTTTCCCCACTGTAGTGCGATCCTGGAGTTAGTATATATAGTTGGGGTGTGGGGGCGTAGCCCCCCCCACCTTGTTTGTTTTGTATTGTATTTTACCAAAAACTTCAAAAATGCATTTTAAACCATGCACGTGCGTAGTTACAAGACCAATGACTAATGCTCTCCAGAAGACAATAAGTACTCAAATTAAGTGGTGGGGCTATGCTCCCAACACCCACAGTGTGGGGTGCTGTCCCCCCCACACACCCCCAACTATATATACTAACTCCAGGATCGCACTACAGTGGGGAAAAGGGCATATACCTTTTACTTGCCTTACAGTACTCTACACAGTCCCATATATACTAACTGCAGTTCAGTGACATGAGTTTTCAGCGATGTGGTCGGAGTGAAATGAAGTTCAGTGAAATGAGATTCAACGAACCAAACTAGACCCATATATATGTATATATATATATATATATATATATATATATATATATATATATATATATACACACAGATAGATTTTATATATATATGATGGTTCACGGGGACAGATGAAGCTTTATAACTATTCCCCTCTGCTTAAAGTGGTGTCAGAATTAACATTGCCTCTTATCTTAGAGTTGTCTGTCTTCTGTCCCAATCTACAGAATGAGAGCGCGCAAGAGTATATTACATTTGTTGGATGTGTACAGGCAGTTGAGATACTTTATACAAAGGACAAAGAACGTAAGACAGTTCAACCAGCATTTTTGTATGTTTCATTTGAGGCATAATATATCTAAAGGCACTTCAGGAAGGACGCCCAGGATCCAAAATACCACCTTTAATAAAGAACGCTTTTAATAAATACAACCAACTGTTAAAAGCACACAGACAAGCGCTTAACTTTATACCACGTTTTCGTCTTATAACAAAACTTCATCAGATGTGAGCATACCACCGTACTATTAGTTTTTATATCAGTTAAACCCATCAATAAACCAATCATCAAGTCATTAATTGTGAGCCAAACGGAATCAACATGCAAAAAATTAAAAAAAATTTAAACACTTAAACACATATTAAAGAAAAGGACAATTATTTTGAGCTATTAAAAAGAATCAAAATGCAACTGTGTGTATAATAGAAAGATGAGAAAGATAGATAAGGATTTGAAGTCATGCAAAGAAGAGGTTAATTACCCTAAACCAAAAGAGTATAAAAACTGAGAGGGTGAAATTGGTGGAAGAGACATTAACTTTGGGTACAGAGCAAGGGAACAAGGGCATAACAGGCCCAACAGGCAGGATGATAGTCCATCTTTTAATTTGAGACCCTTTGGATTTTCCATCGCTCTGAAGATTGGAGAGACTGAGGAACAAGAATCTGGTTGATTACAACCACGGTGCTTGGACAGGGCAACATAGGACCAATCGGAGATAGAACAGTGTGAGGATATTTTAATTGAAGGTGTTAAATCTAGTTTTAAGATGTTTAATATTTTTAATTATAGTAATGTAGAAATTAGGAAAGGACATTTAAACTTGTTTTCAAAGGGTTTTAAATTTATACCCAGAAGAAAATCTGATGATAGTAGGATAATACTGGATTTTAAGTTATTTATTAGAAAAAAAGAATTTGGAATGAATTTTTAATGGACAAGGAAGGACTAATATGTCAATGGAAGTAGTAACTAGGAAAAGTATTTTCAGTCCTCTGTTGCACCCCAACGTAAGAATTTTGAGTTGATGGTTGAAATGAACTAAGACGAATAATAAAAAGTAATAAGGTAACTTCCAGTTTAACTAAAGAGGAGAGGGATCTATTACAAGAATTCAGAAATAAACTTTTAAGGTTTATGAAGCCAGATAAAGGGGGAGGGGTACTTTTTGTGGATAACATATGTTAAGTTGTCCAGTCTCGCCTTCTTTCTTGCTAGATGGGTTCAGAGCCGATCCTCGGCTCCAACTCAGCCACTTACTATAGCTCGAGAGCTCTTTACTAGCTCGAGGCTACCCCTTATCCCAGAATGCCCAGTATCAGCTACGCAGATTGCAACCTTGCAGCTAAAGCGGCAAACGAGATCAAAACTGGCTCAGGCTTAGTATCATTTTGTCTCTATTAAACTCTAATATTGTGCTTATAATTTGATATATATTTTCTCTCTTGTAGTACTTTGTAAGTTTCTTTTATTGTAAACCCCTTATCTCGTCCTTGCTGTTTTTTTGTGCTGTTTTGGCCATCGCCCCTTAGTCGCTAGGCTTTCTGTTATTCCGTGAACTCCCCCCCCCCCCCCCTTTAAGGACAGCCATTTAAGTTAGAGGCTCTCCTTTAAGGTCTTAATTTTTATTTACTATTGTAGTTTGTCCTTTTGGTAAAATGTCTAAGGAAGTTAAAACCTCTGGTTTTAAAAAGTGTGACTCATGCTGTCAGAAGATGTCTCTGACAGATGGGCACACTAGTTGTGTTTACTGCATGGGGGCTCTGCACCTGCAGGACTCTTGTGCTATTTATCATGCCTTTAGTCCAAGGGTCCTGCAGGAGCAGAAAAACAAGCTTATCCTCTGTGGATTGTTAAAACAGGATTCTCCGACTAAAGCATCTCAGCCAGTGAAACCTTTGAAACCATTCAAGATGTCAACTCCATGTTTGGAACCGACCTGTGAGCTTGACAAAACTGTGTGTCGGTGCCATCTGGCACCGGCAAGACTTACCCCTCCATCGGCTCCAATTGTTACTTTGGAGCCATCTCGGAGCCACTAACGTGCTAGGGTCTCCTTCATTGGAGCCAATTCGCTCTGTGCCACAATCACCCTTACTTCAAAGTAAGCCCAGTTTTCGCTCATCTTCCCACTCCTCTCGATCCTTGAGGTTATGGGATCAGGATGTGGAGAAGAGTGGTCAGTAGGTTGCTGAAGTCACAGTCCCTTGCTAAAATGCTTTCATGCCCACCTCAACAGGCTTCGCCTCCATTCGCTTCGATTTCTCCTGTGACTATGCTTAGTTCGGAGCCGGAGTCCATGGACGCTCCGATAGTGGTTTCTTCGGCTCCGATGACATCCTCTTCTGCTCCGACATTGGCTCAGATTACCGTGGTTCTTCCTCCCATCAAGGTATCTGTGCACTGAAGCTCTCTCGTCTGCTCCGGGGGGGGGGGGTGGAGTGGCATCGGACCCTTGTCTGACCCCGCTTTCCCTCTCTGAGCATTGGCTCAGTTGAGCTCGTCTCCCACATCGACCTCGGAGCCATTGCCCTCGGCACAGGGTGGGATTCCTGTCTCTTCGGAGCTGGAGCCCTCCTTATGTTGAGACCGTGGTGCCTTCGAGGTCATGCGGAGAGTGCTGTCCCCACAGATGGCTCCAATATCAGCTCTGTCCCCTTCGGTGCCTGTGACAACCTGTGCTCCTCCTCCATCCCCAAAGCGTAGGGAACCTATGCCCCAGGACACCCAATTGGGTGAACCCTCTTCTTCCGAAACCTCCCCAGAGCATTCTGAGCAGGCTTTTCAGTAGAAAAAGTGCAAGAGGAAGCACCAAGACTCCCCTGAGTCTGTCACCTCAGATACAGACCTGGATGAATCGGAGGGCTCCCCAACATCCCCCTCTGAAGATGTTTCCTTTTCGGATATCCTTGAGATTCTCAGGCAGAGGTGTAGCTGGACTTCCCTAGCCCCCTCTGAGGATGAGTCTGTATACCTGGACGCATTTGGTTCTTGACCTTCCACCTCCTGGGTGTCTCCACCTTTTGATCCACTCATGTCTGTAGTGTCTCGAAAGGCTTCGTCAGCTGCAGATTCCATGGAACCTGTCCTGAGGAGACCCAATAAATTCATCACAGCTCCCCAAGACAAACAATTCTTAACTAAGTGTCCCAGTTGACGATATGGTGGTAGCAGCAGCCACAAAGAGAGAGTTAGTTGAAACCTCCTCATCTGTCCATCCACTGAATAAAGACTCTCGTACGATGGGCAGATATGGGAAGTGAATGTTTTCTTCAGCGACCTTCTCCCTTAAGTCCCTTAACTATCTTTCCCATTTTACTAGGCTTCAGAGGGATCTCCTAAAAGAGCTTGGAGATGCCCTGCAAGATCCCACGGCTGAAGAAGCTTCAGCCAAAGTAGCTACCCAGCTGGCGACTCTTAATTCAGTAGTCAACTCCTCCATGAGGCTTATTTCATATGCAGCCGATGGAGCGAGTAGAACTGCAGGAACTGGAGTGGCTCTTATTTATTTATTTATTTATTTTACATTTGTTAACCGGGAAATTCTGACTGGATCAAGTCCATTTTCAGCGGAGGCCCGGGGAGAAAAGCTCCAACATCAAGTTATACAAATACAGTACATCCAGCATAATACACAAAACAGGTTACATCATGTATGCTGAGCATAGTAATTTAACAAGAATTAATAAAAAAACGCTTCAGGTAAAAGATATAGAACATGGGTAAAAAGACAATGTCAGTCATACTTTGGTAAGAAAAGAAAATATATCAAGTAAAATTCTACAGTTAAAAGTACCCTTTCAGATGACCAAGCCTACAGGGGATCAGAGCTCCAGCATGTGATCAGAGAGGAATTTGGGGAGTTAGTAGTAGTATGGGTAGGGTTATGTGATACAAGGGCATAACCATGTACTAAGAAGGTGCGATTTGAGGGAGTTTTTGAATAAGGATGTGGAGGGGGCAGTGGATACAGGGGAAGAGAGTTCCAATTTCTGGCACCGGTGTGGGAGTAGAGCACTTTCCCTGCATTATTGTTAGCCTTGGTGATGGAGAGGAGAGATTTTTCACTGGATCTTAGGTATCTGTTTGTAGTATAGATAGTAAGTAGGTTGGATAATGAGGGGTTTTTTTCAGGATATTTGAGAATATTGTAGGCTCTTAGGAGACATTCTTGGCTGCGGCTGTGTCAGTTTGCAGCACCTTTCAGAGCGTCCTTCACCAATACCCCCTTTGGCTCCTCTCTCTTTGGGCCTCAGGTGAAAGACACGCTTACCAGGTGCCAGCAGGATGGCAAGATGCTGTTTCATGTTAGAGTCCATTTTTCCACTCCTACCAGACCATACCCAAAGGGTCAGAAAGGTGGAAAGATGTGGTTTCAAAAATCTCGGACCCTTGTCTGATGCATGTGGTGATTTTTCCCCCAGGGGCAGAGGGGGAAATAACAGTGGTAGACACCGCCCTCGTGGTAGAGGGGGTCCGCAAATTCAGGGTGGCAGAGATGCGCTCTCTTCCAAACCCTATCGACATCCCTGAAGGGATGCCCGACTGCTCAACTTTGGAGGCAGTCGGGGGAAGGCTTTCATTGTACCCAATCGCCTGGCAAAATATTACAAAAGACAAATGGGTACTAGCCGTTGTATCCGGAGGTTATAGGATTCCCTTTCATCAACCCCCTTTTGTTTCAAAAAAGTACATCCCAGATGTTCCACCCAATCTAATGGATCAGGCAGTCACAGAAGTTTCAAGACTGCTAGAAAAAAGAGCCATCCAGGAAGTCCCCACAGACCAAGTAGGATCCGGAACTTGTGCAAGATTCTTTTTAGTGCCCAAAAAGACAGGGGACTGGAGACCAATTCTGGATCTCAGCAGGTTAAACAAATCTGTACAAAAAGAAAAGTTCCAGATGGTAACACTGCAGTCAGATCTCCCCTTTCTGGGTCAGGACAATTGGATGTGCTCCATAGATCTTTAGGATGCGTGCTATCATATAAAAATGGACAGATGGTCCCCAGAAGATTTCTACGCTTCCGGCTAGGGGCCATTCATTACCAATTCAGAGCTCTGCCCTTTGGTCTCACCACAGCCCCTGGGGTGTTCACCAAATGCATGGCAGTAGTCACAGCTCACCTGAGATGTCTAGGATTCCAGGTGTTTCCTTAACTGGACAAATGGCTCCTCTCTGCTACCACCAGGCAACAACTTATAGAGGCACAAGATTATACCATCACATCCTGTGCTCAACTAGGTATCACAATAAACTTTGAAAAATCTGCCTTGTTGCCCTGTCAATCTATTACATACATAGGAGCAGAGCTAACCATAAGAAAAATGACTGTAAAATTGCCTCGGGAAAGAGTTTCCATTATTCGAAAACAGGTGTCACTTCTCCTGAGGAGCAAAAGAATTCGTCAGATATGTTCTTCAAGCTTTAGGGTCCATGGCAGCAGCCATTCTTCTAGATATTCATCGTGTTTCACTGCTGCAGTCATTACACTTGGATTATCCTGCCGTCAGGCGGTCCTGCAGTCGGCCAGAGTTCCAAAGTCTTGGTCCAGCGTTGGTTGCTGTCGCTTCTTCCCTGATGTCAGTGCGCCAGGTGTATATAAGATGCAGCCGACACCATTTTCTTCAGTCTTTCTTGCCGCGCGGTGCCTGAAGCAAAAGCAGTTTGCAAGTGCCGGTCAGCCAACTCCTGAGATTTCAAATTCGATTTCAGATCTGAAGTCTTCAATAAAGCTAAGTACCCCATTGTGGAAACTTTTTCTTGCCTCAGACCGATGTCAGTAAAAGTTAATAACTGTATTTCTTGTGGGAAGCAAATACCTCATAAGGATTTTCATTCTTATTGTATTCCATGCCTAGGCCCAGATCACAACGTCACTAGTTGTCGGTTTTGGGCTAGATTTAACAAATGCACTATTAAACGTCGGTTTGACTTTGCACACCATTATTTTGGCTGAAGGTTTAATTATACCATGCCATCGGAGCAACAGACGACCGGAATTCACAAAAAACGCAAAGATAAGGACAGGCATCTGAGGCCCAAAACTGACGAAGCCTCTTCTAGGCCAGTCGCCGATTCGCAGTGAGGCGCTTTCGCAGCCCCTGACACCCGCTACCTCAGAGTCGCAGGCCACGATCGACTCCCACGTGGAGTTGCCTAGGCCTCTGGATACTCAAGGTGTTGGGCCTACGGAGACTAACCCTTCAGATGGGTCCAGAGCCACTGAGCAGGCTTCGGCTTCTGAGGGTGTTTTCAGACCTACACAGCTTACCATTGCATCTACAGCCAAGTCTAAAGCAACTTTAAAGACAAAGAAGCAAGTACAGCATTCACCTGGACAGGCCTCCATGCCTAAAAAGCAGATGCTCAAAATGGCCGAAGACTTAATTACTCTGATCAGAGGTACCCATCCCCCACCTGATAAAAGGCCTAGGCAGGAGACAGACTAATTCCTCTGAACAGATTTCTGTATATTCTGACTCCTCTTCAGACCAGGGATATTCCTTACCCCCCTATGAGGACTCTGATGCTGAAGACTCTATTCCTTCAGTCTCTCCTCCTGAGGATTACTCTTTTGGGGAAACTTTACACACCATGAGGAAGCATTTCCACTGGGAGGGCCAGGATTACTCAGAGTCCAAGAAAAGGCTCAGAGACTTTCTTTTATTGCTTCAGCACAGGCCCCTTGCTATTCCACCAGTGTTGGATATTGTGGACGATGTGTTGTCTGAATCCAGTTTAAATCCAGATTCTTTACCCCCTGCTCCAGTCAAGCCAGACAGGTACTACAGAGTCCCTGACTCTCACAAGTTTCTTTATAAAAACCCTGCTGCTGACCCAGAAACTATTTCCCAGGGTCCTAAAGGGGTAAAGGCCTCCACAGCTAAAAATCCAGTTCCCTGGGACAGGGATTCCAAAGCATTAGACAGATGGGGGAAGAAAGTTTACACCTCTGCAACTTTAGCAGTGAGGGCTTTAAACTGCCAGTTTCACGTACTTAAATATCAACAATATTTACTGTCTCAGTAAAAACAGAAAATGAGTACAAGTGCAGAACAACCTGATTTTAAGGAAATGCAGGATTTATTGCATGCAGCTGAACAAGTGGGAAAGCATACTTTGCAATGTGGTTTTGATTAATTAGAGGCTTCTTGTAGAGCAGCAGTTACAGGTTCTGTGATTTGAAGGCATGCTTGGTTAAAGGAACAAACCTTACCAGGTCATGTCAAGGTGAAATTATTAGATGCTCTTTTACAGCAATATATTTTATTTGGTGTTAAAGCAGAGGAGGTGTTAAAGAAAATGGAGGATAAGGCAAAATCTATGTAAACAGTAAAGGATTTCTTACAGGTACAGCCACCAAGATTTAGCAGAAATTGGCCTACTAAAATTGGTCCTTTCCAGTGTCAGACAGGCCACAAAGAGGCAGATACAGACGCCCAAGAGGCAGATCTCAGCCCCAAGGATCTTACAGAGCACGACAGTGGGGTGCTTCAACACCCAAAGGAGGTGAGGACAAGTCACAACCTTGCAGGAAACAATCTCAATGACTTTCTCCTTCCAGTGCCCTACTCTACCCTGTTGGAAGCCCTCTTTGGGGGGAAACCAGCACTTTTTTCACAAAACTGGCAAACAATCACCCAGGACAAATGGGTGCTGAATATTGTGTCTCAAGGTTACAGGTTCCACTTTCACACTTTACCAAGGCTAAAAGGAATGCCAGACCTGCCACAAAATCAATGGGCTGAGGCACAAAAACAAATTACAGCCCTCATGGGCATGAGAGCTATTCAAAAAGCACCACAGCAGGAACAAGGACAAGGTTTTTACTCAGGACTCTTCCTGGTCCCCAGAAAGGACAAAGCCTGGAGACCCATTCTAGACCTTTCCACTCTAAATACTTACCTAGATGTTCCGAAATTCAAAATGTTGACACTACAGCAGCTCCTTTCCATGTTGAGCAAGAAAGCTTGACTTGCTACTTTGGACCTCAGAGGCATACCTGCATGTCCCTATCAGACAAAATTGCAGAAGATACCTCAGATTCTTAGCTGGTTCGATGCACTACCAATTCTCTGCATTGCCCTTTGGCTTATCTACTGCGCCCAGGGTCTTACAAAGTGCCTGGCACCAGTAATTGCATTTTGCAGACAAAAAGGAATTCAAATATATCCATACCTGGACGACTGCCTGATTCAAGCAGAGAGCAAGGACATTCTTCTAAAGCATCTGGCATTTGTAAAAAAAGTTAAGTTGCCTAGGGTACACAGTAAATGAAAAGAAATCAAAACTAGTGCCCTCACAAGAGATAATATTCCTGGGTGCCAGCTTAAATACAACGGCCCAGGTGGCTTATCTCATGCCAGACAAACGAGGACAACTGACTCAGTATTTTCAGTTGATGGCAACAAAGTCCCAACTCCCTGCAAGAAAAAATCTGCAGGCATTGGGATTCATGGCATCCTGCATACTACTAATTCCATATGCCAGACTGCATATGAGGAAATTACAATGGTACCTAAAAAGTGTTTGGACTCCACTCTCACAGCTTGGAAACGGTAATACCACTAATTCCCTGCCTGCAACAGGAGTTTCGATGGTGGGCACGGGCATGTCACCTCAACAAGGGTCAGCCTTTCACTCTACCCACAGCCAGGCAGACTTTAACAGATGCTTCGGATTACGCCTGGGGAGCACACATGGCAGGAAAATGTATTCAGGGTAAATGGACCACACACCAAATGCATCTACACATCAATCAAAAAGAGATGTTGACTGTACAAAATGCCCTAACAGCTTTCAAGGACCTTCTGCATCCAGGACAATTACTATTAAAGACAGACAACACCACAGTAATGTGGTACATAAACAAGCAAGGGGGCACTCATTCTTACCCCCTATGCAGACAAGCCATGACCTTGTGGAACACAGCTCTAACTTATCAAGTTCATCTGCAAGCACAATTCCTGCCAGGAAAGAAAAATACTCTGGCAGACGACCTGAGCAGAAGCATCATGGATCCTCATGAGTGGAAATTAAATCCACAAGTTCTCAGCATGATAATGCAAAAATGGGGGTGCCTGGACATAGATCTCTTTGCCTCCCCACTGAACTGCCAACTACAAAAATTCTGCACAAGGACTTATCACACACAAGCATGGAAAGTGGATGCTCTTTCGTTCAGCTGGAAAGGCCTACACGTTTATGCCTTTCCTCTTCTGCCTCTCCTTTTGAAGGTTCTCCTAAAAGCCAGACAAGGAAAAACACAGATGATTCTGATTGCTCCAGACTGGCCACGCCAACATTGGTACCCAATCTTAAAGAACTTAGCTCAAGGCCCACCTTGGATTTTGCCTCAAATTCCACACCTTCTGACTCAACAAAACAATCAGATCCTGCACAGTCAGCTCAAAACCTTATCCCTGGTTGCATGGCAGAGTCATTAGCCAAACGGGCAACACCTCTCGCTAAAGCAGTTATGGATGTCATTTTGGAGGCCAGGAGGCCTAGCCCCAGGAAATCTTATTCAGAAAAGTGAAATAGTTTCTGTGCCTGGAACCAGGCTCAAAGCCTTGACCCTCTTGTCCCTAACATACCTCAGATACTACAATATTTAACTGAGATGCTGGACAAAGGACTATCCTTCTCATCCATTAAGATCCATGCTTCTGCTATCTCAGCTCATTACAACACAGATCCTTCTATTTTCTCTCATCCATTAAGATCCACGCTTCTGCCATCTCGGCTCATTACAACACAGATCCTCTTATTTTCTCTCATCCATTGCTAAAGCAGTACCTCAGAGGGGCTAAAAAACATAAGACCGCCCCGGAGAGCACCAGCACCTACTTGGGACCTCAACTTTGTCTTGGAAAAGCTCACTTTACCTCCTTTTGAGCCAACCAATACAGCAGAAATAAAATGTATATCATGGAAAACTGCCCTGCTACTGGCAATAACCTCTGCATGAAGAGTCTCAGAACTACAGGCACTAATGGCAGTGGGAGCCCTTTATCATTTTTCGCCAAGACAGGGTTTCCTTAAGAACGAACCCTTCATTTATGCCTAAGGTGGTATCCAGTGTGGCTCTTAACCAAACTATTCACTTGCCAACATTTTATCCAAACCCCCAGAATAAAGGGGAGAGAATTCTACATTCCTTGGACATACACAGACAATTACGCTTCTACTTGGACAAAACAAAAGCTTTCAGGAAAACTGAGCAATTGTTTGTATCCTCTTCTGCAAGATCACAGGGAAAGGTTATTTCAAAGCAGACCATTTCAAAGTGGATAGGACACTGTATCCGGTTCTGCTACACACAGCATGGAAAGTCTGTACCATTTAACATTAGACCACATTCCACCAGGGCAACTGCAACCTATACTGCCTATCTTAGAGGAGTACCTACCAAGGACATTTTGGAAGCTGCAACTTGGAGTTCAGTGCACACCTTTACCAAGCATTACCACTTGCCTCTTTACTCCAGATCTAGAGCAGGCTTTGCCACTGCAGTGCTGCAGGGCCTCATAGCCACACCAAATCCTCTCTAGAACCAGCCACCCTGACTCAGCTTTGGGATTCTTCCCAAGTGTAATGACTGCAGCAGTGAAACACTATGAACATAGTACAGTTTTGTACCTACCATAAATGTAGATGTTCGAGTGTCTTCACTGCTGCAGTCCTGGTTACCCACCTGCCTTCCCCTCTTTCTTAGCTGGGTCTTATCTATAACTATCTACACTATACTTTCCATGTGGTGTATTTGCTGGCTACTAAAGGTTATGCTTTTACCTTATGTATGTTTTGTAAGCAATATGTATTGCCTATCCTTTAGGAGGCACCTAACATCTGGGGCAAGAAAAACTGAAGAAAATGGCATCTGTAATGACTGCAGCAGTGAAGACACTCGAACATATACATTTATGGTAGGTACAAAACTGTACTTTCCCTTAGCACGCTTAAACATGAGACTACTTCAGTGGCTTCTTTTCACACAATGGTCCTTCCAGGAATTACCCATGTCTCACATGATGCTAATTACAGAATCTTGCAAAAGACACCTTTCCTGGTGGATGGTCTCCCCACTCAGGGCAGACCTTTCATGGAACCCCATCCGGTCGCCACAGTGACCACGGATGCTTCCCTGATAGGGGGGGGGGGGGCATTATCTAGGGAAGATGGTCCAAGGCACTTGACAACCTCACGAATACCACTTGCAAATCAACGTCCTGTAGATGAGCATACTCCTAGCGTTGCAAGCTCTTCAAGACTCTCTCCCTGCTGGGACTATTGCAATACAGACGGACAGTATGTTAGTGGTTTGGTACATCAACAAACCGGGCGGAACCAGGTCTTACCCCTTGTGCCGAGAGGACATCAGACTGTGGCAATGGGTGATTTCCTCCCAACGTTTTCTGACGGCAAAGCATATCCCTGGGACATCCACCATAATAGCGGACAGGCTCAGCAGGGCGATCCTCATGCCTCATGAGTGGTCTCTGAAACAGGAAATTGTAGATCTTATTTTCTGCAAATAGGGCCATCCTTGGTGCAATCTCTTTGCCTCTCCCCTCAACAACAAATGCAGCAGCTACTTCTCCCTTGTTCCTCCTCCAGATCAGACACCCAGGGACACTCTAGTCCACGGTTAGCCTCAGGGACTCCTTTATGCATTTCCCCCTTTCCCCTAATTCCAAAAGTCATTCAGAAAGCAAAATTTTTGAGTTGCAAAATGATCCTCATTGCCCCCTATTGGCCTCGACAGATTTGGATTCCGTTCCTTCACCCCCACCTTCTAGACCAGCCTAGGATTCTGGATCCAGTACCAGTCCTGTTGATTCATCAGTTAGGTGGGCTACACCAATCCCTCCAATCTCTCAAGCTCACAGCTTGGTTACTCCACTTCCAGTCCTAGCCAGGCTCCCCAGTATTTCCCCAGCAGTGCGTGATATTATTGTTTCCTCCCATAAGACAAATACAAGGAAAGTCTATGCTAGCAAATGGAAAATATTCTCTTACTGGGCAGAATCCAGATATTTAAATTCTTTTACAGCTCTTATATATGAGATTTTGGACTTTTTAGCAGAACTATTTCATTCTGGTACAGCGGCTGCTACCATCATAGTACAATTAGTTGCCATTTCAGATTTTCATGTCTGAGTTTCTAACTCCAACATAATGTCTCTCAAACTCTGTAAGGTCTTCATGAGAGGTACATCTCTACTTAGACCCCCAGTAAAAGAGCCCCTTCCACCTTGGGATCTCAATTTGGTTCTGGCCTCCTTGATACTGCCACCCTTTGAAACAAGCAGCATCATGTTCCTTGAAATTTCTTTCTTGGAAAACTCTTTTCTTAGTTGCTTTTACTTCTGCCAGACGTGTTTCAGAACTTCATGCACTATGTGTTCGCCCTCCATACCTAGTTTTTCACAAAGCCAGCGTTTCTCTGAGAACCAACCCATCTTTTCTACCTAAAGTTTGTTCAGAACACAATTTGAATCAATCCATTGACTTTCTTGTCTTTTTCCCTAATCATTCCAACAAGGTAGAATACAGATAACACCAATTGGATGTGCATAGACAACTGCGTTTCTATCTCCATAGAACTAAAGAGATGAGAAAATCGGATCAGTTGTTCCCTTCATTTGCTAACAACAAACAAGGCCTTCGGTTTCTAAAGTAACATTGTCAAAATGGTTATTAGACACCATAGCCCATACCTACCATTTGCGACAAAAAGATCTTCCAACAAAACCCAAAGGTCATTCAACCAGGTCAGTAGCTACTTTGGTAGTGTTTCAATCTAGATTGCCCATAGATTCAATCTGTGCAGCAGCTACTTGGGCAGATCTTCATATATTCATTTCTCATTACAAAGTAGATGTGGTCTCCTGGAACAGGGCTTCCTTTGGTTCCACGATTTTGAAGAGTCTGTTCCAATGAGCCACCCAGGATTGAGGTACTAGGGACACTGTTCCATCCAGCAAGGATGAAGGCGAGATTGGACAACTTAACATAAAGAAGTTATGTACCTACCATAACGTTCCATGTTAGTTGTCCTTCATCTTGCCTTCCTTCTTGCGTCCCTCTTTCTGTCCCCCTTGCTCGAGGATTGAGCAGAGTTTCTCATTGGTTTCACTGGTTAATTTGTTTATTAGTTGCTTCCCAACCAAACCATGATAATTAACTGTATATCCAGGTCTATTAATGGATTATTTTCTATAATTATGTCTAGTGTGAGCCATCTCAAACGAGATCTGGGTAGCTGACGTTGAGCATTCTGGGTTAAGGGGTAGCCTCGAGCCAGTAAAGGGTTCTCAAGCTATAGTAAGTGGCAGAGTCGGAGCCGAGGATCTGCTACGAACCCATCCAGCAAGAAGGAAGGCGAGATGAAGGACAACTAACCTGGAACATTATGGTAGGTACATAACTTCTTTTTACGAAGGTAAGATGATAGAAATCTTGGGAGACGATACTAAATACATTAGGGTATCTCTGAATGAGATAAATATAGCTTATAAAAGAATTTTTGTTTGTCTGAATGATTTGTTGATAGAGAGGTGCAGTGATCTTGGTACTTTTAAATATTTACATGTTGATAAACCTAGAGGCCCCTCTATATTCGGTATTCCTAAGGTGCATTAGGATACCATTAAACCCCTCCCTTAGACCTGTTGTATCTGCGGAACGTTCTCTTACGGCCCCTCTGGCTAAATACTTGGATTTCAAATTAAAGGAATTTCCTACAATGGGGAAAAATATTTTGAAAGATTCCTAGGAATTATTAAAAAAAAAATGGATAGAGATTTACTGATAAATTGATTTTATTACTGTAGAAGTGGTGGTGCTGCGGTAGCTTTGTCGTCTCACAGTAAAACACTGTCCGGTTCGATTCTCAGCTAGAGCGTCTTCTGTGTGGAGACGTGCATGAATGGGCGTACCTTCGTTGAAGGTTGTGCTTCAGGGCTGGTAAATCGGCACGTAAAAATAAACTACCAGTCATTAGCAGACCGGAGTTCCGTTGTGGCGACCCCTAACCAGGAAAAGCCGAAAAACACAACAACAACTGTAGAAGTTGATTTATTTACCTCAATACCACATGATTTGGGATTGGAATGGTTTGAGGAAGTTCTAAGTGTTTACAGTGGGTTATCCTTTAATGGGTTTCATACTTGTGTGGTTCTAATGGTGTTAGTCTTGAAAAATAACTTTTTTTTATTTTTTTGAGGGTGAATTCTTCAAACAGCTCAGGGGTGTTGCAGTGGAAGCTAAGTATGCACCCATGTATGCAAACATCCCTTCTTACCAGGAGCAGCAATATGTATTTAATTCGGATTCACTTCAGAAGCTCGAATTAACAAAATCTCGAACTGCAAATAACCGAAACCAAAAGATCGAGTTTCAGAAACTCTAACTTCTGAAGCGAAACCAAAAAAAAAAAAAAAGACAAACTTCGCTTTTACAGGGGGGCTTTGCTCCCCTGCACCCCCCATGTGGGGGGCTGTGCCCCCACACCCCCCCTACTTAAATATACCAGCTCCAAGATCGCGCTACAGTGGGGAAATGGGAAATCTCCCATCTTGCGCTGTATGCGGAAGCGCAAAATGGGAGATTTCTCATTTCCTGTCAACACCGGAAAAAAAATAAAACATTACGTACACACAGAGCGTACAAGAATCCTTGCCTCTGTGTGCACGCAATGTATTAAGGTAATTAAACTCTTATTTTTAAACACTGCACATATTCGATTTACTGAAATCTCGATCATATGGTCTCGACCATATGAAATTCGAGATTTCAGTAATTCGATTATGTGAAGTGTTCCCATTTAATTCAGGCTGTTGGAATTTGTACAGATGCTTTTTGGATGGTATTTGTTTATTTTGGGTGGATTCGGAAGAAAGGTTTTTAGAATTTTTAATTATATGTCTACTACTACTTTTTAAGATTTATTTATGAGGTAAAACATAATGAAATGACTTATTTGGATGTTAATATTGTGAAACATAATGTTTAAGTTTAAATCAAAGGTACATAGAAAGGAAATATTTTCAAATTCATATTTGTTTTACTAGTGCTCACCCTTTTTATCAAAAAAGAGGGCTAGTGAAGGGCCAGTTTGTACAGGTGGGCAGAATATCGGAGGATGAGGACTTTGAGGATGTGTCAGTTTTTGATAAGTATGTTTTAAGAAATAGGCTATCCCGAGAATTTATTGACAGAAGTTTGAGGAAGTTTTGGAAGAGAGAAAAACAAGGTTTGCCCCCATATTAGGGAAGGGGATAGAGAGTGCAATTCAGGGGATGTTCTTCGGGTTTCACTGTTGCAGTCATCACATTTGGGATGTTCATCGTGTTTCACTGTTGCAGTCATTACAATTGGGTTATCCTGCTGGCAAGCTACCCGCAGTCGGCCTGAATTCCGAAGTCCTGGTCCGGCATCTTTTGCTGTCGCCTTCTCCCTGACGTCAGTGCGCCAGGGGTATAAAAGATGCAGCCGACGCCATTTTCTTCAGTCTTTCTTGCCGCGCAGTGCCCGAAGCCAAAGCAGTTCGCAAGTGCCGGTCGGCCGACTCCTGAGATTTTCATGTTCGAATTTCAGATCCGAAGTCTTCATTAAAGCTAAGTACCCCATAGGGGAAACTTTTTTCTTGCTCCAGACTGATGTCAGAAAAAGTTAATAATTGTATTTCTTGTGGGAAGTAAATACCTCATAAGGATTTTCATTTTTACTGTATTCCTTGCCTAGGCCCTGACCACGACGTTGCTAGTTGTCGGTTTTGTGCTAGATTTAACCAACGCACTATTAAGCGTCGGTACGATTTTGCATTTCATTATTTTGGCAGAAGATTTAATTATATAATGCCGTCAGAACAGCCGACTACCGGAATTTATAAAAAGCGCAAAGACAAAGAAAAAGACAGGCATCCGAGGTCCAAAACTGACGAGGCTTCGGCTAGGCAGTCGCCGGTTCTCAGAGAGGCACTTTCGCAGCTCCTGACACCCGCTACCTCAGAGCCACAGGCCACTTCCGACTCCCACGTGGAGCTGACTAGGCCACAGGAAACTCAAAGTATTGGACCCTCGGAAACTATTCCCTCAGATGGGTCCAGAGCCGCTGAGCAGGCATTGGCTTCTGAGGGTGTTTTCAGGCCTACACAGTTGTATGTAAAAACGACTTCAGCTTCAAAGGCAGACTAAAGCACCTCTAAAGACAAAGAAACAAGTACAACATTCCCCTGGACAGGCCTCCATGCCTAAAAAACAGATGCTTAAAATAGCCGAAGACTTAATTACTTTGATCAGGGGTTCCCATCCCCCTCCTGGTAACAGACCTAGGCAAGAGACAGAATATGAATATTCAGATCAGGTTTCTATTTCCTCTGATTCGTCTTCTGAACAGGGATACTCTCTTCCTCCTTATGAGTATTCTGATGCTGAAGAATCTATCCCTTCAGCCTCCCCTCTTGAAGATTATTCTTTTGGGGAGACCCTGCATACTATGAGGGAGCATTTTCATTGGGAGAGCCAAGATTACTCAGAATCTAAGAAAAGGCTCAGAGATTTTCTTTTACTACCTCAGCACAGGCCCCTTGCTATTCCTCCTGTTTTAGACATTGTAGATGATGTATTTACAGAGTCCAGTCTCACTCCTGACTCTCTACCACCAGCTCCTGTTAAGCCAGACAGATACTACATGGTTCCTAATTCACATAAATTTCTTTACAAAAACCCTGCTGCTGAACCAGAAACTATATTTCAGGGTCCTAAAGGGGTCAAGGCGTCCACTGCAAAAAAACCCTATCCCCTCTGATAGGGATTCAAGGGCCCTGGAGAGATGGGGAAAAAGATTTACACTTCTGCTACCTTGGCTGTAAGGGCCTTAAATTGTCAGTTTCATATGCTTAAATATCAGCAATATCTTCTGTCACTACTAAAACAGAAAATGTTGACAAATTCTGAATGTGCAGAAAACAAAGAAATGCAAGATTTATTGCATGCTGCTGAACAAGTGGGAAAACATACTTTGCAATGTTGCTTTGATTCTCTGGAGGCCTCTTGCAGGGCCGCTGTTACAGGTTCTGTCATTAGGAGGCATGCTTGGTTAAAGGAACAGAATCTGCCTGATCATGTTAAAGCAAAATTATTAGATGCTCCATTACAGCATGATAGAGGTGTTGAAGAAAATGGAGGACAAAGCTAAATTTATGCAAACAGTTGAGGATTTCTTACAGGTACAACCTCCCAGATTTAGCAGGAACTGGCCTGCAAAGGATTGGTCCTTTCCAGTGTCAGACAGGCCACAAAGAGGCAGATACAGATGCCCCAGAGGCAGATCCCAGCCTCAGGGCTCATGCAGGTCTAAACAGTGGGGTGCTTCTACCTCCAAAAGCGGAGAAGATAAATCACAGCCATACAGGAAACAGTCTCAATGACTTTCCCCTGCCAGCACCAAGCACTTATCTTCTAGCAGCCCCTTTAGGGGGAGCACTAGCACTTTTTTCACAAAATTTGCACATGATCACCCAAGACAAATGGGTCCTGAATATAGTTTCTTAAGGCTACAGGTTCCATTTTCACACCCTGCCAAGGGCAAACAGAATGCCAGACCTGCCACACAATCAATGGGCAGAGAGTCAAAAACAAGTTTCAGCCCTCATGGACATGAGAGCCATTCAGCAAGTGCCACAGCAAGAGCAGGGACTAGGATTTTACTCGACTCTTCTTGGTGCCCAGAAAGGACAATGCATTGGTGCCCAGAAAGGACAATGTATGGAGACCAATACTTGACCTGTCTATTCTAAACACATTTCTGGATATTCCAAAATTCAAAATGTTGATTCTGCAGCAGCTTCTGCCCATGCTGGGCAAGAAGGCATGGCTTGTGACTTTAGACCTAAAAGAGGCATACCTGCATGTCCCAGTCAGACATTCATGCAGAAGATACCTCAGATTTATAGCTGGCCCAATGCACTACCAATTCTCTGCACTGCCCTTTGGCTTATCTACTGCGCCCAGGGTCTTCACAAAATGCCTGGCACCAGTAATTGCATTTTGCATACAAAGAGGAATACATATTTATTCTTACTTGGACGATTGCCTTATTCAAGCAGAGAACAAGGACATTTTATTACAGCATCTGGCATTTGTAAAAAGATTAATAATATGCCTAGAGTACACAGTAAACGAAAAATCAAAACTAGTACCCTCACAAGAGATACTATTCCTGGGTGCAAGCTTAAATACAACTGCCCAGATGGCTTATCTCACACCAGACAAAGACAACTGACTACTTATTTCAAAATGATGGCAACAAAGACCCAGTTATTTGCAAGAAAAATTCTGCGGGCTTTGGGCTTCATGGCATCCTGCATTCTGCTAATTCCATATGCAAGACTGCATATGAAGAAACTGTAATAGTATCTAAAAAGTGTTTGGACTCAACATTTTCACAGCCTGGAAACAATAATTACCCTGATTCCCTGCCTGCAACAGGAGTTTCGATGGTGGGCAGAGACCTGTCACCACAACAAGGGACAGCCTTTTACTTTGCCCACAGCCAGGCAAACATTAACAACAGATGCATCAGATTATGCCTGGGGGGCCCATATGGCAGGAAGATGTATTCAGGGCACATGGTCCGCAAGCCAAATGCATCTACATATCAATCAGAAAGAGATGCTAGCTGTTCAAAATGCCCTGACAGCCTTCAAGGATCTACTTCTTCCAGGACAACTATTGATAAAGATGGGCAATACTACAGTCATGTGGTACATAAACAAGCAGGGAGGTACACATTCCTACCCCCTCTGCAGACTAGCCATGACTTTGTGGAACACAGCATTGACTTACCAAGTACATCTGCAAGCACAACACCTGCCAGGAAGGGTAAATTCTCTGGCAGACTAACTAAGCAGAAACCTAATGGATCCCCACGAGTGGAAATTGGATTCACAAGTCTTCAGCATGATAACAAGGAACTGGGGATGCCCAGACATAGACCTATTTGCCTCGCCTCACAGCTGCCAACTACATAAATTCTGCACAAGGACTTATCACAAGCTAGCATGGAAAGTGGATGCTCTATCTTTCAGCTGGAAAAACTTAACAGTATATGCCTTTCCCCCACTGCCTCTCCTCCCCAAGGTACTCCTAAAGGACAGACAAGAGAAGCCAAAATTGATACTTATTGACCCAGACTGGCCCTGCCAGCACTGGTACACAATCCTAAACAGCTTGTCTCAATGCCCAGCCTGGACATTGCCTCAAATTCCTCACTTATTGACCCAACAAAACAGATCCTGCACAGCCACCTCAGGACCTTAAACCTGGCAGCATGGCGGATAATGTAACCATTCAAAACACACCTCTGTCTAAAGCAGTGATGGATGTTATTTTGGAGGCCAGGAAGTCTAGCACCAGAAAATCTTATGAAGAAAAATGGAAGAGATTCTGTGCTTGGAACCAGGCGCAAGGAATTGACACGATTGTAACAAGTATTCCTCAGATTTTACAATACTTAACTGAGATGCTGAACAAAGGCCTATCCTTTTCCTCAATTAAGGTTCATGCCTCTGCCATTTCAGCTCACTACAATACAGAACCACCTCTTTTTTTCTCATCCATTACTAAGGCAGTACCTCAGAGGGGCCAAAAACATAAGGCCTCCAAGGAGAGCACCAATATCAGAATGGGACCTAAATTATGTCTTGGAAAAACTCACACTGTCTCCTTTTGAGCCAGCCTCTACAGCTGATAAAAAATTCTTATCTTGGAAAACAGCTCTGCTCCTAGCAATAACCTCTGCAAGACGAGTCTGAGTTACAGGCACTCATGGCTGTGGAATCCTTTATCATTTTCCATCAGGACAGGGTTTCTTTGAGGACAAACCCGACATTTATGCCTAAGGTAGTGTCCAGTGTGGCCCTGAATCAAACAATTAATTTGCCTACCTTTTATCCAAACCCAGAGAATAAGGGTGGGAGACTTCTGCATTCTTTGGACATTCACAGGCAGATGCGCTTCTACTTTGACAGAACCAAAGCTTTCAGAAAGACTGAGCAACTTCTAGTGGCATATGCTGCAGGATCACAAGGAAAGGCCATCTCAAAACAGACTATTTCAAAATGGATAGGCCACTGCATTCGTTTCTGCTATTCACAGCATAGCAAGTCAGTGTCTAAGGGCATTAGGCCACATTCAACCAGAGCAGCAGCCACTTCAGCAGCTTTCCTCAGAGGAGTACCAGCCAAAGACATCTTAGAGGCTGCAACTTGGAGTTCAGTGCACACTTTTATAAAGCACTATCATTTACCTCTCTACTCTAAATCTAGAGCAGGCTTTGCCACTGCAGTTCTGCAGGGCCTCGTAGCCTCTCCTAATCCTAGTTAGCCCCAGCCGCCCAACCTTAGCTTTGGGATTTAGCCCAATTGTAATGACTGCAACAATGAAACACGACTAACATAGTACAGATGTCCTTCAAGGATGCATCTGCAGTCATAACAAATGGGTTGTCCTGTCGTCAGGCAGCCCTTCGGTCGGCCGGATTCCAAAATCTGGGTCCGGCTTCGGCTGATGTCGCACTTCACCCGACGTCATCTCTGCTGGTCTTCGGGTATAAAGGCATCAGTCGACGCCATTTTCCTCAGTCTTTCTTGCCACGTGGCGCCCGAAGCAGAAGCTGTTCGCAAGTGCCGGTCGATCAGATCCAGAGATTAGTACAACCGAATACTACATCGAAGACTTCTAAAAAGCTAAGTACCCCGTTGGGGACTCTTTCTTGCCTCAGCCGATGTCAGAAAAAGTAAATAACTGTTTAACTTGTGGGAAACAAATACCTCATAAAGATTTCCACTCTTACTGCCTACCTTGTTTAGGCCCAGACCACGAAGTAGCAGCCTGTTTAGCCTGTGCTTCCTTCAACCGACGAACGCTTAGGCATTGATCGGAGTTTGCTGAACAGTTTTTTGGCTCAGATTTTGCGTACATTATGCCGTCGGATCCTCCGACTACCCAAATTGTTAAAAAACGCAAAGAAAAAGACCGACACTCGCGGTCCGCGGTTTCGGCCGAAACCACGGTTAAGCAAGCCGCGAGTGTCTCTGTTTCGGCTGAAACCGAGAAAACGGGTCAATCTTCAGCCGAATCCATGACTACTACTGAGGCTCCTGCTACCTTAGTTGAATCGGCCTCTGAAGTTTTGCCTACTACTGTGGTTCCTAGTGAATTATCAGACACCATCCCTTTGGATGTCTCTACCCCAGCACGTGGTGCTGCTAGGCCTCCTGCAGCCATGTCTATAAAGGCCTTTGCCAGGGCTAAAGCAGCCAAAACTGTTAAATCAGTGCCTGTTAAGACCCCCTCACATAGGCCCACTTCTAGTTCACAAATGCTTACTCTGGCAGAGGATTTAATCTCCTTAATTAGGGGATCCCAATCTCACCCAGACAGGGCCTCTCAGCCTCCAGAAAAGAGACCTAGAGCAGAGCCCCCGAGCCAGTGTCCTCTGATGATTCTTCGGATGACTCAGACATTACAGATCAGCCAGAGGCTCCTTTTTCTACTTATGAAGATTCCGATGCTGAAGAATCCATTCCATCTGCCTCTCCACCAGAGGAATTTTCCTTTGGGGAAACCTTACATGCCATGAGAGAACAATTCCAATGGCAGGGACAAGATTTCTCAGATTCAAGAAAAGGCTTAGGACCTTTCTGCACTTACCACAACATAGGCCCTTAGCTATACCTCCAGTTCTGCCTGTTGTGGATGATGCATTTAATGATGTTTGCACTGCTCCTGATACTTTACCTCCAGCCCCTGCCAAACCAGATAGATTTTACAGGGTGCCAGACACTCATCACCACCTATACAAGGCCCCACTTGCAGATCCTGAGACTATATCCCAGGGGCCTAAGGCAGTAGCCGACCTCAGCAAAAACCCTCTCCCTTCTGAAAGGGAATCCAGGTCCTTGGAGAGATGGGGAAAAAGTTTACACCTCTGCTACTCTCTCAGCTAGAGCTTTAAACTGTCAGTTTCACATGATCCAATACCAAGAGTTTATGCTTGATCAGTTAACTAAGAAGCTGTCCTCTGATGACTCCTTAGATAAGAAATATGTTTTAGAAATGGTGAATAACATTCAGCAGGTTAGTAACCATTCTTTAAAATGTGGCTATGATGCACTGGAGGCTTCATTTAGATCAGCCATGATTGGCACAGTGATAAGAAGGCATGCATGGTTGAAGGAACAGGTTTTGCCGGATCATGTTAAAGCAAAGCTGTTAGATGCTCCTATGGATAAGGCCAGTCTATTTGGTACACCTGCTCAGCAAGTAATGAAGAAAATGGAAGAGAAGGCAAAATCTATACAAACAGTTAAGGATTTCTTACAGGTTCAGCCCCCATGGTTTAGCAGGAACTGGCCTGCCAAAAATTGGTCCTTTTCAGACTCCTCAAAATCTCAAAGAGGCAGGAATAGAGGCTCTAGAGGCAGAAATCAATCCAGAGGAGGTGCCTATAGAGGACGCCAGTGGCAAGGCAATAACCAGAGAGGCACAGACACAACCACTGCCACTGCAACAGGGCAATCACAGTGACTTGGCTCTGACACCGCCTACCAGGGAGCAAATAGCAGCACCTTTAGGCGGAAAGTTAGCCTTATTTTCGAAAAATTGGCACTATATCACAAAAGACAAGTGGATTTTGCAAACCATAGACCAAGGCTACAGGTTCCACTTCCACACCTTACCAGTAAAACGAGGAATGCCAAACCTACCTCCAAATCAAAAAACAGAAGCTCTAAAGCAGATAGCTCAATTAACAAAGATGAGAGCTGTGGAAAGAGTACCAATAACACAACAGGGCAAAGGATTCTACTCCAGACTCTTCCTAGTACCAAGAAAGAAAAGTTGGAGACCTATTCTCGACCTGTCCGTCTTAAACACATACATCATTGTACCAAAATTCAAAATGCTGACCCTACAGCAACTTCTTCCCATGCTGGGCAAGGAGTGTTGGCTGGTAACTCTAGATCTCAAGGAGGCATACCTGCACGTCCCCATACGACCAAATTGCAGAAGATACCTCAGATTTCTTGCAGGATCAGAGCATTATCAATTCTCAGCATTGCCCTTTGGCTTATCTACTGCCCAGAGTATTCACAAAATGCCTGGCATCAGTAATCGCTCATTGCAGGCTACAGGAATCCAAATTTATCCATACCTGGACGACTGCCTGTTACAAGCGGACAACAAAAGCAAGCTGACAACAGATTTACAAAGAGTCATTTGCTTACTACAAGCCCTGGGATACACAGTCAATTTAAAAAAGTCAAGACTGATTCCATCCCAGACAAGAACATTCTTGGGTGCGGAATTGGACACAGTAAAACAAATGGCATTCCTAACTGCAGAAAAACAAGCACAACTCCCTCTTTACTTCCTGGCATTAACAAAGCAGCACAAACTAACAGCAAGAAAAGTACTGCAGGCCTTGGGCTTCATGGCATCATGCATAATCCTGGTCCCCCATGCCAGACGGCATATGAGAAAACTACAGTGGTACCTAAAGAATTTGTGGTCTCAACACAGGCACAGCTTAGAAACCGAAATCCCACTAATCCCATGCCTGAAACAAGAGTTCCTATGGTGGGCTCAAGCATGCCAGTCAAACCCAGGCTTGCCCTTCCACAACTTTCAAGCAAACCAAACCATCACAACGGACGCCTCAGACCTAGGCTGGGGGGCGCACATGTTGGACAAGTGCATACAAGGATTGTGGACTCCAGACCAGCTGCACCTGCACATAAACCAAAAAGAAATGCTGGCAGTAAAACTAGCAATCCAGACATTCAAACCATTCCTCAAAGAAGGCCATTTAATGATAAGGACAGACAACACCACAGTCATGTGGTACATCAACAAACAGGGAGGCACTCATTCATACCCCCTATGCAGAATGACTCTGGACCTTTGGAATATGGCTCTGAGCTACAACATCCAGTTGCAGGCAATATTTGTGCCGGGAAAAGAAAACACCCTAGCAGACATGTTAAGCAGAACCACCTCGGATGCTCACGAATGGATGCTACACCCGGACATCTTCAAGGCCATCACAAAGAAATGGGGAATGCCACAAATAGACCTATTCGCATCCCCACTCAATCACCAGCTCAAAAAATTCTGTACAAGGACATGCCACCCACTAGCATGGAAGGTGGACTCTCTATCCTTCAGTTGGAAAGGCCTGACAGCATATGCATTTCCACCTCTTCCTTTGATGCACAAGGTACTACTGAAGAGGAACGTCCAAGGATAATTCTGATAGCTCCGAATTGGCCAAGACAACACTGGTATCCTTTGCTGAGGAACATGTCTCAGGGGAGAATGTGGCTAATACCCCTGATGCCTTTGATGTTAACTCAGAACAACTACAACATCATGCACCCAAACCTAAAAACCTTGCAACTGACTGCCTGGAACATCACATAACAGCAACTAACCCAGACTTATCCCAAAGGGTAAAAGACATTATCCTTGAAGCCCGCAGACCTTCAACAAGAAGGAACTATGCAGGAAAATGGAAAAGGTTTGTCATTTGGAGTACTGAAAGAGGAAAAGATGTCTCGAACATAGATATTGCTAACATCCTGGAGTACTTGGCAGAGCTTCTACATACGGGCCTGTCCTATTCCTCCATCAAGATACATGCATCAGCTATTTCCGCAGAATACAGCTTCGATCCACCTGTCTTTTCGCATCCTCTACTCAGGCAATTCCTCAGAGGGATCAAGAATGTAAAACCTCCTAGGAAACCACCATTACCAGCATGGGACTTGAACTTTGTGCTAGAAAAATTGACACTCCCTCCATTTGAACCAGCAGCAACAGCAGATCTGCAACACCTATCATGGAAAACTGCTTTCCTACTGGCAATTACTTCAGCAAGGAGGGTTTCGGAACTACAGGCCTTAATGGCAGTACAACCCTTCCTAATCTTCCATCAAGGTAGTGTCCATGAGAACTAATCCTACATTTATGCCTAAGGTGGTATCCAGAGTGTCTTTAAACCAGGCAATCCACCTACCTACCTTCTTTCCCAATCCACAGAACAGGGGGGAAAGGCTGCTGCATACCTTGGATGTACATAGACAGTTAAGCTACTACCTGGACAGAACCAAAAGTAACAGAAAAACTGACCAGCTTTTAGTAGCCTATGCAACAGGAAGGGAAGGAAAAGCAATTTCCAAACAGACAATCTCCAAATGGATAGGAAATTGCATAAGATTCTGTTACTCCTACCATGGAAAACCAGTTCCACAGAACATAAGACCTCATTCTACAAGGGCTACAGCCACTACCACAGCTTTCTTACGAGGAGTGGCAACCAAGGACATTATTGAGGCGGCTACTTGGACCTCCGTGCATACATTTGCCAAGCATTATAATTTACCTCTATACTCTAGATCCCGAGCAGGGTTTGCCACTGCTGTATTGCAAGGGATCCTAACTACACCATAATTCTTCTTCCTCCTCCCTAGTTTGGCTATGGTATTCTACCCATTTGTTATGACTGCAGATGCATGGTTGAAGGACATACTACACTCTTTTACGTACCATAAATGTAGATTCGCGAACAGGATAGCATCTGCAGTCAGGATTACCCACCCTCCTTCCCCTCTGTGGTACTCCTAGGGTATTTACCCTCCTAATAGCTAGCTGGGGAGTCTCTTATGGTGTATTTGTTTGTATATATGTACATACATGCTTATTTTTTGTTTGCCTTCTACTATTTTGGAAACATTGGCATTTATCCAAAATTTAGCTTTCCTAGAGGGCAACTGGCATCTGGGGCAAGAAACACTGAGGAAAATGGCGTCGGCTGATGCCTTTATACCCGAAGACCAGCAGAGATGATGTCAGGTGAAGTGCGACATCAGCCGAAGCCGGACCCAGACTTTGGAATCCGGCCGACCGAAGGGCTGCCTGACGACAGGACAACCCATTTGTTATGACTGCAGATGCTATCTTGTTCGGACATCTACATTTATGGTAGGTACAAAACTGTACTTTGTGTACCTACCATAAATGTAGATGTTCAAGTGTATTCTCTGTTGCAGTCCAGGTTACCCACCATCCCCCTTTCCTTTGCTGGGCCTTATCTGTACATCTCTATTCTATACAACCTATGTGGTGTATTTGCTTATAGATGAAGCTAGTTTTACTTCACTGCATGCATGTTTATTGGCATAAAATTAGCCTACCCTTTTGTGGGGCACCTAACATCTTGGGTAAGAAAAACTGAAGAAAATGGCATCTGCTGCATCTTTTATACCCCTGGTACACTGACGTCAGGGAGGAGGCGACAGCAATCGACGCCGGACCAGGACTTTGGAATTCAGGCCGACTGCGGGTAGCTTGCCAGCAGGATAACCCAATTGTAATGACTGCAACAGTGAATACACTCTAACATCTACATTTATGGTAGGTACACAACTGTACTTTATCTGCCTGCAGGTAGCCCTCATCTGGCCTGAATACCAGAGTCTTTGGATATCTGTGTCAGATGCTGTCTCCTCTTCCATAATGTCAGGTCGTCAGGGTTGTAAAACATGCAGCTGATGCCATTACATCAGTCTTTCTTTCCATGCAGTGCCCAAAGCAGAAGCAGTTTGCAAGTGCCGGTCAGCCGTCTCCTGAAATTTTTGTTTTCAAGTTTCAGACCCAAAGTCTTCAAAAAAGATCGGTACGCCATTGGGAATCCTTTTTCTTGCTCCAACCGATGTCAGTAAAAGTTAACAATTGTCTTGCCTGTGGAAAGCCAGTACCTCATAGAGATTTTCATTTATTTCACTTACTGCATCCCCTGTTTAGGCCCAGACCACAGTGTCCCTCGCTGTCGGTTTTGTGCCTTGTTCAACCCCTGAAGTATTAATTGTCTGGCTATTTTTGCAGCCAGTTATTTCATACTCTATCTCAGTACTCTGAAATAACTTTAAGCCATCCGACTACCGATCTTCTGAAGAAACGTACGGATAAAGACAGAGACAGACCGCATAGGTCCAAAACTGCCAATGACACTTCCATTAAGCTAGTCACCAGTCTGCCAGTACTCAGTGAGGTGCTTTTCCAGCCCCTGATACCCACTACTTCAGATTCGCAGGCCTCTACTGAGACCCATTCGGAGTCCCTGGTATGCCACAAGGTGCTTCTTCGACAATGGAACCTGCAGATGTCTACCTTGGATGGGGCCAGAGCCGCTGTGCAGGCACTGGCTTCTGATGGCATATTCAGACCTACAGACATTCATATTAAACCAACACTGTTGTTTCCATCCAGAAGTTCCAAATCCCTCAGGCCAAAAACTTACACTAAGCCTAAAAAACCGACCAAACCGCAGGCTCAGGCCCATATGCCTCAAAAACAAATGCTTAGAATGGCTGAAGACCTCATTACCATAATTAGGGGAAGTTAGCCTTCCCCCTCTAAGAGACCTAGAACTGAATTTCTTCCTGATTCTTTTGATCAGGAATCTGATATTTCTGCTCCTTCTGATTACCAGGATTTGCCCTTATCTATTTATGAGGATTCTGATGCAGAGGATTCCATTCCCTCTGCTTTCCCTCCAGAAGATTTCTCTTTCGGTGAAACCTTGCATACTCAGGGAGCATTTCCACTGGGAAAGCCAGAATTACTCTGAGTCCAAAAAGAGACAGGGAATTCTTACTCCTGCCTCAACACAGGCCTTTAGCTATCCCTCCTGTTCTGGACATTGTAGATGATGCTTTCTTGGAATCTAGCCTTACCCCAGACACTTTACCTCCTGCTCCCAGAAAACCTGACTAGTACTACAGAGTACCTGACACACTCAAATTCCTCTTCATGAATCCTTCTGCTGATCCACAGACAATTTCCCAAGGACCAAAAGGCATTAAGGCTTCTGCTGCCAAAAATCCTACCCTTTCTGATAGAGATTCTAGAGCCTTAGACAGATGGGGTAAGAAGGTATGCACTTCTGCTACTTTGGCCATTAGGGCTTTAAATTGCCAGTTTCATATGTTAAAAGTATCGGCAGCATATTATGGGACTACTTAAACAAAAAATGATGTTGATTCCTGACTGTGCTGAACACAAAGAATTGCAAGATTTAATGCATTCTGCAGAACAAGCTGGTAAACATACTTTGCAATGTGGTTTTGACACTTTAGAAGCATCTTGCAGGGCTGCTGTCACTGGGTCTACACTTAGAAGGCATGCTTGGCTTAAAGAACAAAACTTGCCAGATCATGTTAAAGCTAAATTACTGGATGCTCCCTTAAACCAAGACCGCCTTTTTGGCAAGAAAGCAGAAGTCATCCTCAAAAGGATGAAGGAAAAAGCTAAATCTATGCAAACTGTTAAAGATTTCCTACAAGTACAGCCTTCCAGATTCAGTAGGCATTGGCCTTCAAAGAACTGGTCCGTTCCAGTCCCTTCAAAGCCTTCTCAGTCCAAACCCAGGAACAGCAAACCACCTAGGCTGCAGTTTCAGGCTACACACAGACCTAAGCAGTGGGGGTCTCCCACTTCCAAAGCAGGGAGTAGTAAGCCACCCCCTACTGAAAAATGGCACAATGACTTAACCTAACACTTCCAAGCCCTGCTCAACTACATGCTCCCTTAGGAGGAAAGCTAGCCCTGCATGCAAAAAACTGGGAACTCATTACCCAGGACAAATGGGTTTTGAACATAGCTTCCCAAGGACACAAATTCCACTTCCACACTACCAACCCAAAATGGTTGAACAGACCTACCCCCAAATCAATGGGTGGAGGCCCAACTGCAGGTTCTCTCTCTTCTCAATATCAGGGCTATTCATCCTGTCCCAGCATAACAAAGGGGGCAAGTTTTTTATTCAATTCCTGGCATCCTATCCTGGATCTCTCTTCTCATCACTTTTCTGGTAGTTCCAAAATTCAAAATGCTAACTCTTCAACAGCTTTTTCCTGTGCTAGCCAAGGATGCTTGACTGGAAACCCTAGACTTAAAGGAAGCTTACCTGCACATCCCAATAAGGGGATCTTGCAGGAAATACCTACGCTTCAGGGCAGGCTCCATGTACTATCATTTCTCTGCACTTCCCTTTGGCTTATCTACTGCGCCCAGGGTATTCACAAAGTGTCTAGCTCCAACCATTGCATTTTGCAGGCAGAGAACTATTCAAATTTACCCATACTTGGACGGTTGTCTGATTCAGGCAGAAAGCCAGGACTTGCTATTACTATACCTGGCATTCATAAAGAAACTTCTAACCTCACTGGGGTACACCATCAACGAAAAGAAATCTCACCTAGTACCCTGCCAACAGATTGTATTCCTGGGAGCAAGCTTGAACATAACTTCCCAGATGGCATTCCTCACTCTGGAGAAACAAGTTTATTTGACAACCTGCTTCAAACTATTGGCCACAAAACTCCACCTCTCTGCAAGGAAAATACTGCAAGCCCTGTGGTTCATGGCCTCTTGGATTCTACTAATTCCATATGCAAGACTGCATATGAGGAAACTGCAATGGTATCTAAAAAGCCTATGGTGTCAACCTTCTCAGGACCTGGAAACAATGATTTCTATCATTCCTTGTATGAAGACCGAGTTCCTTTGGTGGGCAAAGGCTTGCTACCACAACAACGGACTCCCTTTCACTCTACCCCCTGCCGCCCAAACCCTAACAACAGACGCATCAGACTATGCATGGAGGGCTCACATGGCAGGGCAGTGCATTCAGGGCAAATGGAACCCGAGAAAGATGCACCTGCATATCAATAAAAAAAAATGTTAGCTGTGCAGAATGCTCTGACAGCCTTCAAAGACCGTATTCTTCCAAGACAACTATTGGTAAAGACAGACAACACCACAGTTATGTGGTACATAAACAAGCAGAGGGGAACCCACTTGTACCCTCTCTGCAGACTAGCCATGGCTGTGTGGAACACAGCCTTGAGCTACCAAGTACACCTACAAGCTCAGTTCCTGCCAGACAAACTAAATTCACTGGCAGACGACGCAATTAGAAATCTCATGGACCCACACAAATGGAAACTAGAACCCAAAATATTCAACCTCTTGAGGAACAAATGGGGGACTCCAGAGGTAGACCTGTTTGCCTCCCTTCAGAACTACTAATTGAGCAAATTCTGCACAAGAGCTCCCCACAGTCAAGCTTGGAATGTGGATGTCCTGTCCTTTACCTGGGAAAGCCTCTCTGTTTATGCCTTTCCCCCTCTGCCTGTCCTCTCGAAGGTTCTACTAAAGATCAAACAGGACAAGCCAAGGACAATACTGATTGCACCAGACTGTCCGTGCCAGCACTGGTGTACCCCCCTCTTACGCAGTATGACACTGCTACAGCCATGGCACCTACCTCAAACCCCTTTCCTGCTGTCCCAGCAGGTGGGCCAGATTCTGTACCCTCAGCTTCAAACCCTGAACCTTGCAGCCTGGTTAATTCCTTGAGCTCACCTCTGGCATCACTCAGTAAGTAGGTGCTGGATGTCATTCTGGAGGCAAGGAGGCCTAGTACTAGAAAATACTATGCTGAAAAGTGGAAAAGAAACATTTCCTGGAGCCAGGCTCATGAGATGGGCACAACGGTGCCCAGCTTACCTCATATTCTACAGTACTTAACAGAAATGCTCCACAAGGGCCTATCCTTCTCGTCAATTAAAATTCATGCCTCTGCCATTTCAGCACATTATAATACTGAGCCCACCCATCTTCTCTCACCCCCTGCTAAAACAATTCCTTAGAGGGGCCAAAAATTTAAGACCCCCCCCCCACAAGAGCTCCCACTCCAGCCTGGGACCTTAACTTTGTATTGGAAAAGCTCACTCTTCTCCCCCTTTGAGCCAGCTGCAACAGCAGAGTTTAAATTCCTTTCTTGGAAAACAGCCTTCCTTCTAGCCATCACTTCAGCAAGAAGAGTGCCTGAATTACTGCGCTCATGGCAGTGGAACCCTTCATTATCTTCCATGCGGACAGGGTTTCCCTCAGGACTAATCCTTCCTTTATGCCCAAGGTGGTGTCTAGTGTGGCCCTAAATCAGTCCATTCATTTGCCTACTTTTTCCCTAATCCACAAAACAAAGCAGAACGAGTACTGCACTCTGAACGTGCACAGACAACTTAGATTTTATTTGGACAGGACTAAGCCTTTCAGAATATCTGAACAGCTGCTAGTTGGCTTTGCTGCAGGGGCAGGGGGGAAGGCCATTTCAAAGCAAACCATTTCCAAATGGATAGCCCATTACATTTCTTTCTGCTACAAGCACCATGGATAAACCTACCCCACAGGGGATAAGATCACATTCCATCAGGGCTGCATCTACCTCTGCGGCTTTTCTCAGAGGAGTCCCTACCAGGGACATCCTAAAAGCTGCTACCTGGAGCTCTGTACATACCTTCAAGCATTACTACATGACTATCTTTTCTAAATCCAGAGCTGGATTTGCCACTGCAGTCTTGCAGGGCGTAATAGCTGGCCCTAATGCTGTTTAACTTCCTCCTCCCCCCTTCCTTAGCTTTGGGAATCAACCCAAATGTGATGACAGCAACAGTGAAACACGAAGAACATAGTACAGTTGTGTATACTTACCATAAATGTAGATGTCTGAGTGTATTCACTGATGTCCTTCAAGGATGCATCTGCAGTCCTTACATATGGGTTGTCCTGCCTCAGGCAGCCCTTCGGTCGGCCGGATTCCAAAGTTTAGGTCCGGCGTCGGCTGATGTCGCCCTCTCCCCGACGTCAGAGTGCCTGGGGTGTAAAAATGTCAGCCGACGCCATCTTCCCCAGTCTTTCTTGCCGCGTGGTGCCCGAAGCAGAAGCAGTTCGCAAGTGCCGGTCGGCCAGCTCCTGTAACTTCAGCTACCGAAGACTTAAAAAGCTAAGTACCCCGTTGGGGACTCTTTCTTGCCTCAGCCGATGTCAGATCAAACGCTTAAAGTTAATAATTGCTTAACTTGTGGGAAACAAATGCCTCATAAGGATTTCCATTCTTACTGCCTCCCCTGCCTAGGCCCAGACCACGACGTCTCGGCCTGTACAGCCTGTGCCTCCTTCAACCGACGCACTCTTAGGCGTCGGGCGGAGTTTGCAGAGGAATTTTTTTGGGCTAGTTACTGTTACAGTATGCCGTCGGAGACTCCGACTTCTCATTTAACCAAAAAACGGAAGGACAAGGACCGACACACGCGGACCGTGGTTTCGGCTGAAACCACGCCTAGGCCTACCGCGAGTGTCTTGGTCTCGGCTGAAACCGAGTCCTTGGTACTTCCGACCGTTGAAACCGCACAACCGACAACCTCGGCCCCGGAGGCCTCTTCTGAGTCGGTTATAGAATTTCCCTCAGAAACCGGTGTTCCAGAAACATCCGACACCATTTCCCTAGACAAAACTAGGCCAGCACGTGGAGCAGCCAGGCCTCCTGCATCCATGTCCATAAAGGCATTCACAAGGGCTAAAGCTGCTAAACAGCCAAAATCTCTGCCTCCCAAGGCTATTCCTCAGGGATCCACTACAGGTTCACAGATTTTAAGTTTAGCTGAGGACCTTATTTCCTTAATTAGGGGTTCTCAGCCACATCCGGACAGGGGCTCTCAACCTCCTCTAGACAAAAGGCCCAGGGTTGAGCCCACTGATCCCCAGTCCTCTGATGAGGCCTCAGATGGCTCTGCTCTTTCAGACTACCAGGAGGAGGCCTTTACGGCCTACGAGGATTCTGATGCAGAGGAGTCTATTCCCTCTGCCTCCCCTCCTGAAGAGCTGTCCTTGGGGAGACCCTTCACTCCATGAGAGAGCATTTCAAATGGCAGGGCCAGGAATTCTCTGATTCCAGGAAGAGATTAAGGACTTTTTTGCATTTATCTCAGCATAGACCTTTGGCTATTCCTCCTGTTTTGAATGTCATTGATGATGTGTACTCTGAGTCTAGCACTACCCCTGACTCCCTTCCTCCGGCTCCTGTCAAACCCGATAGGTACTACAGGGTCCCGGACTCACATCATTTCCTTTACAAGGCCCACTCTGCTGACCCTGAAACTATTTCCCAGGGCCCTAAAGGGGTTGCATCTGCCACTACTAAAAATCCTCTTCCCCTCTGAAAGGGAGTCCAGGGCTTTAGAGAGATGGGGTAAAAAAGTGTATACTTCTTCCACTCTTTCTATGAGGGCATTAAATTGTCAATTCCATATGATACAGTACCAAGAGTATTTGTTAGATGAATTGCATAAAAAACTGTCTTCACCTGAACCCCTAGATCGCAAGTCACTTCAGGATCTGGTCCATAACTCCCAACAGGTTAGCAACCATTTCTTGCAGTGTGGTTATGATGCATTGGAAGCTTCGTGTAGGTCAACAATGACAGGTGCAGTCATACGTAGGCATGCTTGGCTGAAGGAACAAACTCTGCCAGATCATGTTAAAGCAAAGCTTCTGGATGCGCCACTGGAAAAGCAAAAGTTATTTGGCTCCACTGCTCAGGAGGTCTTAAAGAAATTTGAGGAAAAGGCTAAATCTGTACAAACAGTCAAAGATTTTCTCCAGGTCCAACCACCAAGATTCAGCAGAAATTGGCCCTCTAAGAATTGGTCCTTTCCGGACACAGAGAGATTTCAGAGAGGCAAGAACAGGCGTGCCAGAGGTAGAGGGCAAGCTAGAGGCTCCTACAGAGGACGTCGATGGCAGCCTCCTAACCAAAGAGGTAGTGCAGGACCTACAACTGCTGCACAAGGACAGACTCAATGACTTTACCTTGACCCCGCCAACCAGGGCTCAATTGGAAGCACCTTTGGGCGGAAAGCTATCTTTATTCTCAAAAAATTGGCACAGTATTACAAGGGACAAATGGACAATGCAAATAATAGACAAAGGATACAGGTTCCATTTTCATACATTACCAAAAAGAAAAGGCATGCCAAACCTGCCACCGAATCAAAGGGCAGAGGCTTTAAAACAAATTTCCACCCTATTGCAAAAGAAAGCTATAGAAAAGGTTCCTCTCACAGAACAAGGCCAAGGATTTTATTCCAGACTATTCCTTGTCCCAAGAAAAGAAAAACAATGGAGGCCTATTCTCGACTTGTCCGCACTGAATACTTATCTCATTGTGCCAAAATTCAAAATGCTGACCCTACAGCAACTCCTTCCCATGCTGGGCAAGGGGTCTTGGCTGGTAACTCTAGACCTCAAGGAGGCATACCTGCATGTCCCTATCAGACAAAGTTGCAGAAGACACCTCAGATTTCTTGCAGGTTCAGAGCATTATCAATTCTCAGCATTGCCCTTTGGCTTATCTACTGCGCCCAGAGTATTCACAAAATGCCTGGCATCAGTAATTGCACACTGCAGACTTCAGGGGATTCAACTATACCCATATCTGGACGACTGCCTTATACAAGCGGACAGCCAACAAACTTTGGTAAAACACTTGAATTATGCCATACGCCTACTACAGGCTTTGGGATATACAGTCAACATTCACAAATCAAGACTAGTTCCATCCCAAAGGATAATTTTTCTGGGTGCGAAACTAGATACAACCACCCAAATGGCTTTTCTCACGGAAGAAAAACAAAGACAACTACCGGATTATTTCAAAAATCTGACAAAACAAACTCAGCTGACTGCAAGGAAAATCCTGCAGGCCCTGGGTTACATGGCATCTTGCATTCTTCTGATTCCACAAGCAAGGCTACATATGAGGAAACTACAATGGTACCTAAGGAGTTTATGGTGTCAGCACAGTCACAGCCTAGAAGCTTTGATACCACTCATTCCATGCCTTCAAAAGGAATTTCTGTGGTGGGCTCAAGCAAGCCAGTCAAACAGGGGTCTGCCCTTCAGCAAACCAATAATCAGCCAAACCATTACAACGGACGCTTCAGACCATGGATGGGGAGCACACATGGAGGGCAGATGCATTCAAAGACTATGGTCACAGAAAGAATTGCGCATGCACATAAACCAAAAGGAAATGCTGGCAGCGATGCATGCAATCGAGGCCTTCAAACATTTTCTGCATCAAGGACACCTGCTAATAAGGACAGACAATACCACAGTTATGTGGTACATAAACAAGCAAGGAGGTACCCATTCCTACCTTCTTTGCAGGCTGGCAATGAATCTTTGGGAACTTTCCCTAAAAATCAATATAGAGCTGCAATCCCAGTTTGTGGCAGGAAAAGACAATATACTGGTGGACAGCCTAAGCAGAAATATCATGGATCCACACGAATGGATGCTGCACCCAGACATTTTCCTTCAGATAACACAATCATGGGGGAGGCCGGACATAGATCTTTTTGCCTCCCACCACAACCATCAGCTGAAGAAATTCTGCTCAAGGACATACCACCCACAAGCATGGAAAGTGGACGCCCTCTCTTTCAGCTGGAATACTCAGTGTATGCATTCCCACCTCTTCCATTAATGACCAAGGTCTTACTGAAGAACAGGACAGAGCAGCCCAAAGTGATGCTGATAGCTCCGGACTGGCCCAGACAGCAATGGTACCCACTGTTAAGGAGGATGTCACGCACGAAACCATGGCCTCTACCACAATGGCCACTTCTTCTGACGCAACACATTTACAAAACTGCACTCCAGCCTGAAAACCTTGCAGCTGACAGCCTGGAGAATATCTTGACTCCTCACCAGGATAAGCTGTCCAAGACAGTGAAGGACATCATCATGGAAGCTCGCCGGCCTTCCACAAGAAAGGCATATTCAGCAAAATGGAAAAGATTTTGCACTTGGAGCACCACGAAGGGCCTAGATGCGACAGTGATGAACTTGGCACATATCCTGGAATACTTGGCAAAAATGCTCCACAATGGCCTTTCTTACTCTTCCATAAAAATTCATGCTTCAGCAATTTCAGCAGAATACAATACTGATCCACCTGTCTTCTCTCATCCTCTCCTAAGGCAGTTTCTAAGGGGAATTAAAAACATCAATCCTCCAAGAAAACCATCAGTGCCTACATGGGACCTTAACTTCATGTTGGAAAAATTAACTCTACCTCCCTTTGAACCAGCAGCATCTTCAGAACTACAGTTCCTGTCTTGGAAGACTGCCTTCCTTCTGGCCATAACCTCAGCAAGAAGAGTATCTGAGTTGCAGGCCCTCATGGCAGTACAACCATTTCTTATTTTTCATCAGGACAGAGTCTCACTGAGAACCAATCCTTCATTCATGCCAAAGGTGGTATCCAGGGTCTCACTGAACCAAGCTGTTCACCTGCCTACCTTCTTTCCAAATCCACAAAACAAAGGGGAGAAATTTCTGCATACCCTGGACATTCACATACAGTTGCGCTACTACTTGGACAGAACTAAGACTTACAGAAAAACTGACCAGCTATTTGTAGCATATGCTGCTGGTGTAAAAGGCAAAGCAATTTCCAAACAGACAATTTCAAAATGGATAGGGAATTGCATTCGATTCTGTTACTCTTTTCATGGCAAAACTGTGCCAGCTAACATTAGGCCTCATTCCACCAGAGCCACAGCCACCTCCACGGCCTTCTTAAGAGGGGTGGCTACCAAGGACATTTTAGAAGCTGCTACATGGAGCTTCGTGCATACATTTTCCAAGCATTATAACTTACCCTTATATTCCATATCCAGAGCAGGCTTTGCTACGGCAGTCCTGCAGGGCATTTTAGCTACACCATCCCTTTCTTAGATCCTACCACCCCCAGCTTGGCTATGGTATTCTACCCATATGTAAGGACTGCAGATGCATCCTTGAAGGACATAGTACAGTTTTGTACCTACCATAAATGTAGATGTCCGATAGGTATGCATCTGCAGTCAGGTTTACCCTCCCTCCTTCCCCTCTGTGGTGTTTCCTGGGTACTTATCCCTCTTATAGCTAGCTGGGGTTATCTATTATGGTGTATTTGTTTTATATTACTGTGCATGTTTGGAATTTTTTGCATCTCTCCAAATTTAGCCTTCCTTAGAGGGCACCTGGCATCTGGGGCAAGAAAAACTGAGGAAGATGGCGTCAGCTGACGCTTTTATACCCCAAGCGCTCTGACGTCGGGGAGAGGGCGACATCAGCCGACGCCGGACCCAGACTTTGGAATCCGGCCGACCGAAGGGCTGCCTGAGGCAGGACAACCCATATGCAAGGACTGCAGATGCATACCTATCGGACATCTACATTTATGGTAGGTACAAAACTGTACTTTCCCATCCCCCTCCTGATAAAAGGCCTAGGCAAGACACTGACTATGATTCTTCTGATCAGGTTTCCATTTCATCGGATTCCCCTTCAGAACAGGGATACTCTCTTCCTCCCTATAAGGACTCTGATGCTGAAGAATCTATCCCTTCAGCCTCTCCTCCCGAGGACTATTCTTTTAGGGAAACCCTGCACACCATGAGGGAGCATTTCCACTGGGAGAGCCAAGATTATTCAGAATCCAAGAAAAGGCTCAGATATTTTCTTTTATTGCTTCAACACAGACCCCTTGCTATTCCACCTGCACTGGACATTGTAAATGATGTATTTTCAGAGTCCAGCCTGTCTCCAGATTCTTTACCCCCTGCACCAGTCAAGCCAGATAGGCACTACAGGGTTCCAGATTCACATAAATTTCTTTATAAAAACCCTGCTGCTGACCCAGAAACTATATCTCAGGGTCCCAAAGGGGTCAAGGCTTCCACTGCAAAAAAACGTGTTTCCCTCTGACAGGGATTCTAGAGCACTGGACAGATGGGGGGGGGGGGGAGTTTACACCTCTGCTACTTTAGCTGTAAGGGCTTTAAATTGCCTGTTTCATATGCTTAAATATCAGCAATATCTAATGTCTCTGCTTAAACAGAAAATTATGACAAGCTCAGAATGTCCAGAAAACAAGGAAATGCAGGATTCATTGCATGCAGCTGAACAAGTGGGAAAGCATACTTTGCAATGTGGTTTTGGTTCACTAGAGTCCTCTTGCAGGGCCGCAGTTACAGGTTCTGTCATTCGAAGGCATGCTTGGTTAAAGGAACAGACTCTGCCTGATCATGTGACAGCAAAATTATTGGATGCTCCATTACAGCATGATACTTTGGTGTTAAGGCAGAAGAGGTGTTAAAGAAAATGGAGGATAAAGTGAAATCTATGCAGACTGTAAAGGATTCTTACAGGTTCAACCACCCAGATTTAGCAGGAACTGGCCTTCAAAAAAATTGGTCCTTTCCAGTGTCAGACAGGCCACAAAGAGGCAGATACAGACGGCCCTAGAGGCAGATCTCAGCCCCAAGGCTCATACAGATCTAAACAATGAGGTGCTTCTGCCTCCAAAAATGGAGAAGACAAATCACAACCATATAGAAAACAGTCCCAATGACTTCCCACTGCCAATGCCAAGCACTTTTCTTTTGGCAGCACCCTTAGGGGGAAAGCTAGCACTTTTCTCACAAAATTGGCACATGATCACTCAGGACAAATGAGTACTGAATATTGTTTCTCAGGGCTACAGGTTCCACTTTCACACCCCTCCAAAAGCAAAAGGTATGCCAGACCTGCCACACAATCAATGGGCAGAGGTACAAAAGCAAATTTGATCTCTCATGGACATGAGGGCTATTCAGTGAGTACCTCAGCAAGAACAGGGACAAGGATTTTACTCTAGGCTTTTCTTGGTACCTGGAAAGGACAAAGCATGGAGACCAATACTGGACCTGTGTATTCTAAATACTTTTCTGGACATTCCAAAATTCAAAATGCTGACACTGCAGCAACTTCTGCCCATGCTGGGCAAGAAGGCTTGGCTCGTAACTTTGGACCTCAAAGAGGAGGCATACCTGCATGTCCCAATCAGACAATCTTGCAGAAGATGCCTCAGATTCATAGCTGGCTCAATGCACTACCAATTCTCTGCACTGTCCTTTGGCTTATCTACTGCGCCCAGGGTCTTCACAAAATGACTGGCACCAGTAATTGCATTTTGCAGACAAAGAAATTCAAATATATCCCTACTTGGACGACTGCCTTATTCAAACAGAGAGCAAGGACATTCTACTAAAGCATCTGGCGTGTGTAAAAAGATTACGAAGTTCCCTAGGGTACACAGTAAATGAAAAGAAATCAAAACTAGTACCCTCTCGAGATAATATTCCCGGGTGCAAGCTTAAATACAACTGCCCAGATGGCTCATCTCACGCCAGACAAACAAAGGCAACTGACTTCTTACTTCAAAATGTTGGCAACAAAGACACAGTTATCTGCAAGAAAAATTCGGCAGGCTTTGGGCTTCATGGTAGCCTGCATTCTGCTAATTCCATATGCAAGACTGCATATGAGGAAGCTACAATGGTACCTAAAAAGTGTTTGGACTCAACATTGCCTCAGCCTGGAAACCTTAATCACCCTCATTCCCTGCCTGCAACAGGAGTTTCGATGGTGGGCACTGGCCTGTCACCACAACAAGGGACAGCCATTCATTTTACCCACAGCCAGGCAGACTCTAACAGATGCATTGGATTATGCTTGGGGGTGGGGGGCACACATGGCAGGAAAATGTTTTCAGGGCACGTGGCCCACAAACCAAATGCATCTACATATCAATCAGAAAGAGATGCTAGCTGTACAGAATGCCCTGACAGCCTTCAAGGATCTACTCCATCCAGGACAACTACTGCTAAAGACGGACAATACTACAGTCATGTGGTACATAAGCAAGGGGGGCCCACATTCCTACCCCCTCTGCAGGCAAGCCATGACTTTGTGGAAAACAGCATTGGTCTATCAAGTGCATCTGCAAGCACAATTCCTGCCAGGAAAGACAAATACTCTGGCAGACGAACTAAGCAGAAACCTCATGGACCCTCATGAGTGGAAACTAGATCCACAAGTCTTCAGTATGATAACAAGAAAATGGGGATGCCCAGACATAGATCTATTTGCCTCCCCTCACAACTGTCAACTACAGAAATTCTGCACAAGGACTTATCACACACAAGCATGGAAGGTGGATGCTCTATCATTCAGGTGGAAAACCCTGACTGTATATGCCTTTCCTCCCCAAGGTACTCCTAAAGGTCAGACAAGAGAAGCCAAAAATGATTCTGATTGCCCCAGACTGGCCACGCCAGCACTGGTACCCAATCCGGAAGAGCTTGTCTCAAGGCCCTGCCTGGACTTTACCTCAAATTCCTCATCTTCTTACCCAACAAAACAATCAGATCCTGCACAGCCAACTCAGAACCATAAATCTGGCTGCATGGTGAATAATATAAACACTCAGAACATGTCTCTGTCTAAAGCAGTTATGGATGTTATTTTGAAAGCCAGGAGGCCCAGCACCAGAAAATCTTATGCAGAAAAATGGAAGAGATTCTATGCTTGGAATCAGGCACAATAAATTGACCCGATTGTTCCAAATATTCTTCAGATTTTACAATACCTAACTGAGATGCTGGATAAAGACCTATCCTTCTCATCAATTAAGATCCACGCCTCTGCCATTTCAGCTCATTACAATACGGAACCACCTATTTTTTCAAATCTATTGCTAATGCAGTACCTCAGAGGGGCCAAAAACATAAGACCCCAAGGAGAGCACCGATACCTACATAGGACCTAAAATTTGTCTTGGAAAAGCTCACACTGCCTCCTTTTGAGCCAGCCAATACAGCTGAAATAAAATTCTTATGGAAAACAGCTCTGCTCCTAGCAATAACATTAGCAAGAAGAGTTACAGGCATTAATGGCAGTGGAAACTTTTATCATTTTCCATCCGGACAGGGTTTCTCTAAGGACAAACCCAACATTTATGCCAAAGGTGGTATCCAGTGTGGCTCTTAAACCATTCATTTACCTACCTTTTATCGAAATCCCCATAATAAAGGGGAGAGACTTCTGCATTCTTTGGACATACACAGACAGCTACTCTACTTGGACAAAACTAAAGCTTTCAGAAAGACTGAGCAACTTTTAGTGGCATATGCAGGATCACAAGGAAAGGCGATCTCAAAGCAGACTATTTCAAAATGGATAGGACACTGCATTCGTTTCTGCTATGCACAACATGGCAAATCGGTGCCTAGGGGCATTAGGCCACATTCTACTAGGGCAGCAGCCACATCAGCTTTTCTCAGAGGAGTACCAACCAAGGAAATTTTGGAGGCTGCAACTTGGAGTTCAGTGCACACTTTTACCAAGCACTACCACTTACCTCTTTACTCTAAATCCAGAGCAGGCTTTGCCACTGCAGTTCTGCAGGGCCTCATAGCCACTCCTAATTCTACTTAGACCCAGCCGCCCAACCTCAGCTTTGGGATTCAACCGAAGTGTAATGACTGCAACAGTGAAACACGATGAACATAGTACAGTTTGTACCTACCATAAATGTAGATGTTAGAGTGTATTCACTGTTGCAGTCCAGGTTACCCACCCACCATCCCCCTTTCTTTGCTGGGACTTATCTGTACTTCTCTATTCTATACAACCTATGTGGTGTATTTGCTGGTAGATGAAGATATTGTTTATTTTCGTGCATGCTTTTTATAAGCAATGTTTTTAGCCTACCCTTTTGGGGGAACTTGACATCTGGGGCAAGAAAAACTGAAGAAAATGGCATCTGCTGCATCTTGTATACCCCTGGTGCACTGACGTCAGGGATGAGGCGACAGCAACCGACACCGGACCAGGACTTTGGAATTCAGGCCGACTGCGGGTAGCCTGCCAGCAGGATAACCCTAGTGTAATGACTGCAACAGTGAATACACTCAAACATCTACATTTATGGTAGGTACACAACTGTACTTTTTGATCCAGGGTTGTTGCACTGTGTAGTATTATTATTATTAAACTTAACAGTATAACAAACTGTCTCATTTGGTGTAGAGATAAAGGCCTGACTGTAACTCAGGAGACCAGAGTACAGCTAGTAAATCTGACCCCTATTGAAGCTGGTGTACAGAGAGGCGAGGAATGGTGAGGCTTAAACTTGCTGATCTCATTCGGGGGGGGGGGGGGCTGCGGGTTGAGGCGTGAGCATCAGTCACATAACCCATTTATGCCACTCCTTGAACATTATAGGTATGCACAGGAAATTGACGGGGCTAAACAAAACCGTCCGTGACTGTCTAGATGACACTCAGCAATCATGTCTTTCCCACTGGGTAGGATGGGTCAATTGAGAGTACTGAACTTGACGTATTGTAGTGAGTGAGGAAGAAAAGTTTGCCAGTATAAGAATGAGGGAACCTAATTTCAGAATGTGAAATAAATATTGTGAGCCTCCCAACTGTGTGATGACCCTTGACTCTAGATAATTGTTAATAATGAAGTGACACCCTGACTCTATATGCAAAAATGGGAAAAAGAGGGTTGTGGATGGGTGGTGGTGGTAGTAGTGATGATCGTTAAATCTGCAGATTAGTATGTTTATACAACTTCTGTACTTTGTCACTGATCACATTAAAAAGGTAAATTTATATACATAAGAATTTATCAATGTTGAAGATGTCCTTCATGGATGCATCTGCAGTCATAACAGCTGGGTTGTCCTGTCGTCAGGCAGCCCGTCAGTCGGCCGGATTCCAAAGTCCGGGTCCGGCTTCGGCTGATGTCGCTCTCCATCCGACGTCATCTCTGTTGGACTTCGGGTATAAAGGCATCAGCCGACGCCATTTTCCTCAGTCTTTCTTGCCGTGGCCAAGCAGAAGCTGTTCGCAAGTGCCGGTCGGTCGGATCCAGAGATTTTTTCTACCGAATACTACTTCGAAGACTTCTAAAGCTAAGTACCCCGTTGGGGACTCTTTCTTGCCTCAGCCGATGTCAGAAAAAGTTAATAATTGTTTAACCTGTGGGAAACAAATACCTCATAAAGATTTCCATTCTTACTGTCTGCCTTGCTTAGGCCCAGCCCACGACGTAGCAGCCTGTTCGGCCTGTGCTTCCTTCAACCGACGAACGCTTAGGCGTCGGTCGGAGTTTGCAGAACAGTTTTTCGGTTCTGACTTTGCTTACATTATGTCGTCGGAACCTCCGACTACACTTTCTGCCAAAAGCGAAAAAAGACCGACACTCGCGGTCCGCGGTTTCGGCTGAAACCACGCTTAAGCAAACCGCGAGTGTCTCGGTTTCGGCCGAAACCGAGAAAACTGATCTAGGTACAGCCGAAACAATCTCTTCACTCGAGGCCCCTGCTACAATTCTTGAATCGGCCTCTGAACATTTACCCACTGACTTATCAGACACCATTCCCCTGGATGTCTCTACCCCAGCACGTGGTACTGCTAGGCCTCCAGCAGCCATGTCCATTAAGGCCTTTGCCAGGGCTAAAGCAGCCAAGTCTACCAAATCAGTGCCTGTTAAACCACCCTCATCCAGGCCCTCTTCTAGTTCTCAAATGCTCACCTTGGCAGAAGATTTGATTTCTTTAATTAGAGGATCTCAACCTCACCCAGACAGGGCCTCTCAGCCCCCAGATAAGAGACCTAGGGCAGAGCCCCCTGAGCCAGTGTCCTCTGATGATTCTGCAGATGAATCAGACATTACTGACCAGCCAGAGGCCCCTTTCTCTAATTTTGAGGATTCTGATGCTGAAGAATCCATTCCAGCTGCTTCCCCTCCAGAAGAATTCTCCTTTGGGGAAACCCTGCATGCCATGCGAGAGCAGTTCCAATGGCAGCAACAAGAATTCTCAGATTCCCGAAAAAGACTTAGAACCTTTTTGCACCTTCCACAGCACAGACCCTTGGCTATACCTCCTGTTCTTTCTGTGGTAGATGACGCTTTTAATGATGTCTGCTCTGCTCCAGACTCATTACCCCCAGCCCCTGCCAAACCAGACAGATTTTACAGGGTGCCTGACACTCATCACCACCTTTACAAGGCCCCCCTTGCAGACCCAGAAACTATATCCCAGGGTCCCAAGGCAGTTGCAGCGACCATAGCTAAAAACCCTACTCCTTCTGAAAGGGAAGCAAGGGCATTAGACAGATGGGGTAAAAAAGTATACACTTCAGCTACTCTCTCAGCTAGAGCTTTAAACTGCCAGTTTCACATGATTCAATACCAAGAGTTTATGCTTGATCAGTTAACTAAAAAATTATCCACTGATGAAGCTCTTGACAAGAAATATGTATTAGAAATGATAAATAACATACAACAGGTTAGTAACCATTCCTTAAAATGTGGCTATGATGCACTGGAGGCTTCATTTAGATCAGCCATGACTGGCACAGTAATAAGAAGGCATGCATGGCTAAAGGAGCAAGCTCTACCAGATCATGTTAAAGCTAAATTGTTAGATGCTCCTATGGATAAGACAAGTTTGTTTGGTGCACCTGCCCAGCAGGTTATGAAGAAAATGGAAGAAAAGGCAAAATCAGTTCAAACTGTTAAAGATTTCCTGCAGGTTCAACCCCCAAGGTTTAGCAGGAACTGGCCTGCCAAGAATTGGTCCTTTCCTGACTCCACAAGATTTCAAAGGGGCAGGAATAGACGTTCCAGAGGCAGAAACCAAACCAGAGGAAGTGCCTACAGAGGACGACAGTGGCAAGGTAACAACCGAGGCACAGACACAGCCACTGCCTCTACTTCAACACAGCCACAGTGACTTACTCCTAGAACCGCCTACCAGGGAGCAAATAGCAGCTCCACTAGGCGGAAGGTTATCTTTATTTGCAAAGAACTGGCACCATATAACAAAAGACAAGTGGATTCTGCAAATTATACATCAAGGATACCGATTCCACTTCCACACTATACCAGTCAAAAGAGGAATGCCAAATCTACCTCCAAATCAAAAAACAAAAGCTTTACAACAGATAATGGAGTTAGCAAACATGAGAGCTGTGGAAAAAGTGCCTGCAGCAGAGCAAGGAAAGGGGTTCTACTCCAGACTGTTCCTAGTTCCAAGAAAGGAAAAAAGTTGGAGACCAATTCTCGACCTGTCCACCTTGAATACATACATCATTGTCCCAAAATTCAAAATGCTGACCCTACAGCAACTTCTTCCCATGCTGGGCAAGGAGTGTTGGCTGGTAACTCTAGATCTCAAGGAGGCATACCTGCACGTCCCTATTCGACCAATCTGCAGAAGATACCTCAGATTTCTTGCAGGATCAGAGCACTATCAATTCTCAGCATTGCCTTTTGGCTTATCTACTGCACCCAGAGTATTCACAAAATGCCTGGCATCAGTAATCGCATACTGCAGACTACAGGGAATTCATATCTACCCATACCTGGACGACTGCCTGCTACAAGGGGACAACAAAAGCAAGTTGACAACAGATTTGCAAAGGGTCATTTACTTGCTACAAGCACTGGGATACACAGTCAATCTACAAAAGTCAAGACTGATACCATCCCAAACAAGGACATTCTTGGGAGCGGAATTGGACACAGTGAGACAAATGGCATTCCTAACTACAGAAAAACAAAAGAACTCCCTCTTTACTTCTTGTCACTAACAAAGCTGAACAAATTAACAGCAAGAAAAGTTCTGCAGGCCTTGGGCTTCATGGCATCATGCATAATTTTGGTTCCATTTGCCAGACTACATATGAGAAAACTACAGTGGTACCTACGGAATTTATGGTCCCAACACAGGCACAGCCTCGAAACAGAAATCCCACTAATTCCATGCTTAAAACAGGAGTTCCTATGGTGGGCCCAGACATGCCGGTCCAACCCAGGCCTTCCCTTTCACAGATGTCAAGCAAGCCAGAGCATTACAACAGATGCTTCAGACCTAGGATGGGGGGCCCACATGCTGGACAAATGCGTGCAAGGATTGTGGACTCAGGATCAACTTCACCTGCACATCAACCTAAAAGAAATGCTGGCTGTAAAAATGGCCATCCAAAAGTTCAGACCATTTCTCAAAGAGGGCCAGCTGTTGATAAGGACAGACAACACCACAGTCATGTGGTACATCAACAAACAGGGAGGCACTCATTCATACCCCTATGCAGAATGACTTTGGAACTGTGGACCCTGGCACTCAGCTACAACATTCAGCTGCAAGCAAGATTTGTACCAGGAAAAGAAAATACTCTAGCGGACATTTTAAGCAGGACCACATCAGATGCTCACGAATGGCACCTGCACCCGGACATCTTCAAGACCATTACAAAGAAGTGGGGAATGCCTCAGATAGATCTATTTGCATCTCCTCACAATCACCAACTCAAAAAATTCTGCACAAGGACATTTCACCCATTAGCATGGAAAGTGGATTCGCTCTCCTTCAGCTGGAAAGGCCTAACAGTTTATGCATTCCCACCTCTCCCCTTGATACACAAAGTACTACTAAAAATCAAGGAAGAAAATCCAAGGATAATCCTGATAGCTCCAAACTGGCCAAGACAACACTGGTATCCACTACTAAGGAGCTTGTCTCGGAACAATATGTGGCCAATACCCCTGATGCCTTTGATGCTAACTCAGAACAACTACAGCACCATACATCCAAACCTGAAAACCTTACAACTGACTGCATGGAGCATCGCATAGCAGCAGCTAATCAAGAACTTTCCCAAAGAGTTAAAGACATTATTCTTGAAGCACGCAGACCTTCAACAAGAAGGAACTACGCTGGAAAATGGAAAAGATTTGTCAGCTGGAGTTCTGAAAGAGGAAAAGATGTGTCAAACATAGATATGCCTAACATCCTGGAGTATCTGGCCGAACTTCTCCATTCAGGCCTGTCCTACTCCTCCATCAAGATACATGCATCAGCTATTTCAGCAGAATACAGCTTTGATCCACCTGTTTTTTCACACCCTCTGCTCAGACAATTTCTCAGAGGAATCAAGAATGTAAAACCTCCAAGAAAACCACCATTGCCAGCTTGGGACTTAAATTTCGTACTAGAAAAGTTAACACTAGCACCCTTTGAGCCAGCAGCAACAGCAGACTTACAACACCTGTCATGGAAAACTGCTTTCCTACTGGCAATTACCTCAGCAAGGAGGGTTTCAGAACTACAGGCCTTAATGGCAGTGCAACCCTTCCTAATCTTCCACCAAGATGGAGTATCCATGAGGACTAATCCAACATTTATGCCTAAGGTGGTATCCAGAGTGTCTTTAAACCAGGCAATCCACCTACCTACCTTCTTTCCCAACCCACAAAACAGAGGGGAAAGAATACTGCATACCTTGGATGTACATAGACAGCTACGCTACTACTTGGACAGAACCAAAAGCAGCAGAAAGACTGACCAACTTTTTGTGGCTTATGCAACAGGAAGAGAGGGAAAAGCTATTTCCAAACAGACAATCTCCAAATGGATAGGAAATTGTATACGATTCTGTTACTCCTTCCATGGAAAACCAATTCCACAGAACATAAGACCTCATTCTACAAGGGCAACAGCCACTACCACAGCCTTCTTACGAGGAGTGGCTACCAAAGACATTATTGAGGCGGCTACTTGGACCTCCGTGCATACATTTGCCAAGCATTATAATTTGCCTCTATATTCCAGATCCCGAGCAGGGTTTGCCACTGCTGTACTGCAAGGGATCCTAAACACACCATAATCTACCTTTATCCTCCTCCCCCTAGTTGGCTATGGTATTCTACCCAGCTGTTATGACTGCAGATGCATCCATGAAGGACATAGTACAGTTTTGTACCTACCATAAATGTAGATGTCCGAACTGGATAGCATCTGCAGTCAGGATTACCCTCCCTCCTTCCCCTCTGAGGTACTCCTAGGGTGTTTACCCTCCTAATAGCTAACTGATGGGGGGGAGTCTTTTATGGTGTATTTGTTTGTATATATGTACATACATGCTTATTTTTGTGTTTACCTCTATCCTTTTGGAAACATTGGCATCTATCCAAAATTTTTAGCCTTCAGGAGGGCTTCTGGCATCTGGGGCAAGAAACACTGAGGAAAATGGCGTCGGCTGATGCCTTTATACCCGAAGTCCAACAGAGATGACGTCGGATGGAGAGCGACATCAGCCGAAGCCGGACCCGGACTTTGGAATCAGGCCGACTGACGGGCTGCCTGACGACAGGACAACCCAGCTGTTATGACTGCAGATGCTATCCAGTTCGGACATCTACATTTATGGTAGGTACAAAACTGTACTTTTTAATGCCTAATAAAATTATAGAAAAAAAAAAAAATTGTTTTTTACAATTAATGTTTTTATAACTATCCATTACATTTGTACTTCAGAAAGTAGTACAAAAGTATTAAATGCATAGTTGGTAATATTTGTTTTTTCTTAGATTTGTACAACCATACATGGACTAATATCATTGTATTTTGCTCATTGCCTGTCTCATAAGTGTATTGTACTTGTTTTTAATTTACCTTGCTTTTATCTGTGGAGCTTTTCTCCCCGGGCCTCTACTGAAAATGGACTTTGATCCAGCTAGACTAGCCCGGTCAACAAATGTAAAATAAAATAAAATAAATAAATAAATAAAATAAAAGAATGTCTAAGGAACACAATTCCATTGCCCTTTACAGGCTAGTATAGTGCACTTGTATATTGCTAGAGTTTTCTGTTAATTTAATTATGTATTGTTTTTACTTACATTTAATTGACCGGGTTAGTCCCACTAAGCCAATGGCCTCTCTTTAGGGGAGACCTGAATTGGTATGTAATGCTGACTAAGGGAAATTTGCCCAGGGAATCTGGGAACATCCCACACTCTTTGGTGTAGGGGGACAAAATTGATGGTGGCATATCTGGTTCCTGTCTCTATTCTAGGTACGAAGACAGCCTATAGACATGGAGGATGTAACCCATTGTGCTCATGGCGCTAATGTTGTTGAAAAGAATATGGAGTTGGCAGAATCACTGCCATATGGAAAAGTAAATGTTGCGATGGTGGAGAGTGAGTCCATGTTGGAGGAAAAGGAGAGAGGAGCAGGTTAATGCACCAGGGGTGGTGGGGCCTGATTTGGAGAATTTGTTCCAAAACAGGTTATTCGAAGGCAAAACAGAGCAGCAAGATGCATGTATTACAACCCTTCAGTCCGTAGGGTTGGGGGATGATTATTTGGTCGACATGATTAACAAAAGTGAACGGGAAAACAAAACAGTGGCTTCTTGGAGTGAGATACTGGAGAAGATTGTGGGAGAGAACGAAGGAGAAACGCGAACGGAATCAGAAAAGATATTTTATGTGCAAACTGTAAGGCAAGGAGAAGAAAGAAATGAAAAAGTAAAAGTAACAAGTTTACCATGCGTATAAGCAACAATAAGGAACAAGGCCTGGACATGTATGACATTTGGGACTCAGGAATTGCTCCATTGGGAGTGACACCTAAAGAGGTAAAAGCATTTATTCTAATTAATAGAGACCTTTTGTGATATATTTTAAACTGGACAGGCTATGAAAAATTTCTTAGGAAGATGTGAGCAAAAAAGCAGTAGTCCATGGTCTGAATATGTTGTTCAAGCTTTCTTTAGGCAAACAGAATAATGATACAATTCAGGACTGAAATTGAAGCCAGTGAGCTGAAGCAACATTTATTGACTGTAAAGATGTTGATACAACAAAGGTTTATAATGAACGAGGTCCGTGGACTGGAGGTTGGGAATGTAGTGTCATATTAAAAATAATAAATGATAATGTAATTCACATTCCAAGTAGTACATGTGAATGGTAATGAGATATGTAAAGTATAACAGTCAACTGCAAACATGTTTCTTCCATAATAAAGATAATTTGATAAGTGATTGTAATAAAAGGAAATATTTTATATGTAGTAAGACAGGACATGAAGCAAATAAATGCGATTTAAAGTGTAAAAATGTGTTAATACTGGTCATGCAAGGTCATGCATGGTTAGAATGTGAAAATGATGCCAAAATAGTTGAAAAAGAGGTTATGCAGCATACAGAATGTGAAGAAGTGATAATATAAGCGAAATTAGTACAAAATAAATTAAATGACAAGGTAGAGGATAATGTAGAACAAGAAAATAAAGGTAAGGATAATAAGACAGTTGAAGAGGAGGTAAATTGGCAAATAGAAGAAAAAATATAGGAAAGAGAGTAAAAGAAAATTAAAGGTACATTTACAAAGGAAAGCAGGAAAGGCAAAGGATGAGAAAGATAATGTCATAACTTCATAGTAAGAAAATGAAGATTTTAGCATTGAATATTAATATGAGAAACAAAAGAATGATGGGCATATTGGAATGGTATACAGAGTTAAATATGTATGTAATAATAATAGAGGATATTAGACTTTTAACAAAAAAATGAAAGGATTCAAACAGAAAAGTTGTGGAATGGACCAATCAATTGGAATATAGGAAAAAGAAACATGCTTTGGAACATTATATATATATATATATATATATATATATAATGTCAAGATGTTAAAAATATTAAATGTGGGTATTGAAATAGGACATATAACTGTAGTGGATATTAGATGGAGAAATAATATCTACAGAATCATAGATGTTCTTCATCTCACATTGCTGCAGTCCTTACACTTGGGTAGTCCGCTGTCCTCGGTCGGCCCGAATATCAAAGTATAAGGCTGACGTCGGTCAAGGCGCATTTGACTGACATCAGGACGTCAGGGTACAAATGCGCATGACCGACGTCATATCCTCAGTCTTTTTTGCCGCATGGTCCGATGCAGAAGCAGCGTTGCAAGTGCCGGTTGGCGTTCTGAAATTGTTCGATTTCGGAGTTTCAGACCGAGTCAAAGTTGGCTAAGTACCCCGTTGGGGAATATTTTAGTTTTTCTTGCCTCAGTGGTTTACCGGATGTCAGAAAAAGTGAATAATTGTATTTCTTGTGGGAAACAGATACCGCATAGAGACTACCATACTTTGTGTATTCCTTGTTTAGGGCCTGAGCACGACGTTGTTGGGTGTCGCTCTTGTGCTAGATTCAATAAGCGCACTATTAAGAGAAGATTAGATTGTGCCAGGTTAGGCTTCGGGAAGCGGTGCAATTATAAAATGCCGTCGGATGCTCCGGCCCGCTTCGAAGAAGCGCAAGGACAAAGCAGTTAAACCTAGGCTAGAGGAACCGTCAGTACCGGACGCCGGTTCTTTAGAGGTGTCGGTGGAGCCGGTGGTTCCACCGGAGGTTTCTTTGGGATCCCAGGGAGAGACTTTGTTATTGCAGGATGTGGCCTCTCAGGAGGCAGGCCAGGCTGATGGGGCTTCTCAGGTTACTATACTCCCTCCTGCCTAGGGTGGTTAGGCCCTCTCCTTCTGTTTCCAAGGCTTCTCCCAGGGCAGGCCAGGTTTAGCTTCAGTTGGTGTTACCCCTAGCTCTTCAGGAACTGTGCCCAAGAAGCATATGCTTAAAATGGCAGAAGATTTGATTACTTTGATTAGGGGTTCTATGCCCCCTCCTGATAAGAGACCTAGGGTGGAGCCTGAGCTAGGGAGTTTTGAGCAGGCTTCAGATGTTTCAGAGTCTTCGGCTGAAGACTTACAGGAGTACTCTCCTTATTCTGATTCTGATGTGGATGATTCTACTCCTTCTGCTTCTCCTCCTGAGGATTTTTCTTTTTCAGAAACTCTTCATTCCATGAGGGAGCATTTTAAGTGGGAAGGTCAGGACTTCTCTGATTCCAGGAAAAGGCTTAGGGAATTTTTGTTTTTACCCCAGCATAGGCCTTTGGCTATACCTCCTGTTTTGGATGTAGTGGAAGATGTTTTACAGAGGCTTCTCTTAATCCTGATTCTTTGCCTCCTGCTCCTGTTAAACCGGATAGGTATTACAGGGTGCCTGAAGCTCATAAGTATCTTTTAAGAGTCCTAGGGCGGACCCAGAAACTGTTAGCCAGGGGCCTAAAGGTGTTAAGGCTTCTGTTGTTAAGAATCCGGTTCCTGCAGACAAAGAGGCCAGGGCCTTGGATAGATGGGGAAAGAAAGTTTATACTTCTTCCACTCTTGCTATGAGGGCTTTGAATTGCCAGTTTCACATGTTGAAATACCAAAACTATCTCCTTTCACAATTGAAGTCTAAGGTTGATGCTCTGGCAGAAGGTATTGATTGTAAAGAGTTGCAAGATTTAGTACATGTTTCTGAACAGGTGGGTAAGCATTCTTTGCAGTGTGGTTTTGATGCTGTACAGGCCTCGTCTAGGGTGGCTGCCACTGGGTCAGTTCTTCGCAGGCACGCCTGGCTGAGGGATCAAAATTTATCTGAACATGTTAAAACAAGGATTTTAGATGCTCCTTTACAATCTGACGTGTTGTTTGGTCCTCCTGTTGAGGCAGTTTTAAAGAAAATGGAAGACAAGGCTAAGTCTATGCAGACTGTTAAAGATTTTTTGCAGGTCCAGCCTCCAAAGTTTAGTAGAAATTGGCCTACTAAGGGTTGGACGTATCCTTCTTATGATTCCCAGTCTAGGGGTAGATCTAGACGTGGTAGGGGCAGAGCTCAGGGCTCTTTCAGGCCTAGAACAGGAGTTCTCCTGCACAGTCTTCGGGTGAGGGCAGGGGTCAGTCCTTTCATAAACAGACCCAATGACCTACCTTTTCAGCTGCCAGAGCCTTCTCGTCTGGCAGCACCTTTGGGAGGAAGGTTGGCACTTTTCAAAGAAAATTGGAGTTTAATTACCCAAGACAGATGGGTATTGGATATCATACACCACGGTTACAGGTTTTATTTCCATACCTTGCCTCCTTTCAAAGGCATGCCAGACGTTCCTCCTCAACAAAGAATAGAGGCTCACAAGCAAGTTTCTCTGTTACTCCAAATAGGGGCCATACAGCCGGTCCCTATGCAAGAAGTGGGCCTAGGATTTTATTCTCGCCTGTTCCTAGTACCAAAGAAGGGGAACACGTGGAGACCAATTTTGGATTTATCTACCCTCAACACTTATCTGGACATTCCCAAGTTCAAAATGTTGACGTTACAGCAGCTTTTACCTCTGCTGGGCAAAGATCATTGGATGGTAACTTTGGATCTCAAGGAGGCTTACCTTCATGTTCCTATCAGACTAAGTTGCAGGAAGTATCTGCGTTTTCGAGCTGGGACTTCTCACTATCAGTTCTCTGCATTGCCCTTTGGCTTATCTACTGCGCCCAGAGTGTTCACGAAAGTTCTGGCTCCAGTGATAGCTTTCTTCAGGCTAAAAGGAATACAGATCTATCCTTATTTGGACGACTGCCTGATTCTGGCTCAAGGAAGGAAGAGCTTCTTCATCATTTGGAATATGTGATAGCAGTGCTAAGATGCCTGGGGTATTCTGTGAACGAAATAAAGTCCAGTCTAGTACCCTCTCAGGACATGTGCTTTCTGGGTGTGAGACTGAATACAGCATCCCAGATGGCCTTTTAACCCCGGACAAACAAAAGAGTCTATCCCTTTACTTCCATCAACTATCTCATCAGTCCGGGCTGACTGCAAGGACAGTCCTTCAAGCCTTAGGGTTCATGGCATCTTGTATTCTGGTGCTTCCCAATGCCAAACTGCATATGAGGAAGCTGCAATGGTATCTCAAAAATGTATGGACACAGCACTGCCAGGATCTGGACACTGTCATTCAAATAATACCTTGCGTTCAAAAGGAATTTTTGTGGTGGGCTCAGGAATGTCACCTAAACAAGGGACTCTCTGTGACCCGGCCAGAGGCGAGTCAGATTTTAACGACAGATGCCTCAGACAAAGCTTGGGAGCTCATCTAAATGGAAAGTGGATACAAGACAAGTGGCCTGCCAGACTACAACATCTACATATCAACCTGAAGGAGATGTTAGCAGTCCAGTTTGCATTAATAGCTTTCAAGGAGTTACTTCTTCCAGGGCAGGTGTTGATTCTAACAGACAACACAACTGTCATGTGGTACATCAACAAGCAAGGGGAACATTCTTATCCTCTATGCAGGCAAGCAATGATTTTGTGGGAGACTGCTCTCAGTTTACAGCTCAATCTTCAGGCAAGGTTTCTGCCAGGAGCACAGAACTCCTTAGCAGATGTGTTGAGCAGGCAATTATGGATCCCCACGAGTGGAAATTGGATCCTCATGTATTTCAGAAATTGACAGTGTCATGGGGAACTCCAGACATAGATCTGTTCGCTTCTCCACTAAACCATCAGCTGCCAAAGTTTTGCACAAAAAGGTTTCATCCCACAGCTTGGAGAGTGGATGTTCTTTCTTTCAATTGGAGCAATCTTCATGTGTATGCCTTTCCACCTCTGCCTCTCCTCCCAAAGGTACTTCTAAAGGTCAGACAGGACAAGCCAAGGATGATTTTAATAGCTCCAGATTGGCCTCGACAGCACTGGTACCCATTACTGAGAAGTCTAGTACGGAAGCCTCCATGGCCTTTGCCTTCGATTCCACACCTGTTGTCACAGGAGGACAGCCATTTGCTCAATGTCAAGCTTCACTCTCTGCACCTAACAGCCTGGCATATTCTGTTTTGAACCATAGTGGGCCTCCACTTCCTCAGCAAGTTTTGAATGTTATTTTGGAAGCTAGAAGGCCTAGTACAAGGAAAGTGTACGCAGATAAATGGAAGAGATTTTTATTTTGGAGTGCAGCAAAAGATTTTGATGTTTCTGGGCCTAATTTGAGTGTGGCTCTTCAATATCTTACTGAGTTACTGGACAAAGGTTTGTCTTTCTCTTCTATTAAGGTTCATGCTGCAGCAATTTCGCTCACTATGATTGTGACCCACCATTGTTTTCTCATCCTTTGTTCAAGCAATTTCTTAGAGGGGCAAAGAATATAAGACCCCCACGAAAAGCTCCTGCTCCTGCTTGGGATCTCAATTTTGTGTTGGAGAAACTCACTCTACAACCTTTTGAGCCTGCAGCTACTTCTGAGTTGAAATATTTATCATGGAAGACTGCTTTTTTGTTGGCCATTACCTCTGCAAGAAGGGTTTCTGAATTGCAGGCCCTTATGGCGGTTGAGCCTTTCTTGATTTTCCATAAGGATAGGGTATCTTTACGTACTAATCCTTCCTTTATGCCTAAAGTGGTTTCTAGTGTGGCTTTAAACCAAACTATTCATTTGCCTACTTTTTATGCAAATCCCCAAAATAAGGGGGAAAAGATTTTGCACACTTTAGATGTACACAGGCAGTTGCGTTATTATTTGGACAGAACTAAAGGGTTCAGGCAGTCTCAGCAGTTGTTTGTTTCATTTGCTTTGGGTTCTCAGGGCAAGCCTGTGTCAAAACAAACTATTTCTAAGTGGATTGGGTTTTGCATTGCTTTCTGTTATTCCCATCATGGCAAGGAGATTCCAGCTGGGATTAGGCCTCATTCCACTAGGGCTACTGCCACTGACAGCCTTTTGAGGGAGTGGCAACCAAGGATATTTTGGAGGCAGCTACTTGGAGTTCAGTGCATACTTTCTCTAGGCATTATCACCTACCACTTTACTCTAAATCCAGGGCTGGTTTTGCCACTGCTGTTTTGCATGGCATTTTGGCAGCTCCTGCTTCCTTGTAGTTTGGCCATCCTCCCTTACCTCTGCTTTGGGATTCTACCCAAGTGTAAGGACTGCAGCAATGTGAGATGAAGAACATAGTACAGTTTTGTACCTACCATAAATGTAGATGTTCGAAGATCCACATTGCTGCAGTCCAATTTACCCTCCCTCCTTCCCCTCTGTAGTTAGAGGTGGTTGTGTGGGTTGGGTTGTAAATATTGTGTATATTGTATATATTGTACAGATAACTAGTGCAGGGGTGGTTGGTTGTTTGTTTGCTGTCTTTTGGTTTTGACCTTTATGTTTAGGGTCTTCTGACATCTGGGGCAAGAAAAGACTGAGGATATGACGTCGGTCATGCTCATTTGTACCCTGACGTCCTGATGTCAGTCAAATGCACCTTGACCGACGTCAGCCTTATACTTTGATATTCGGGCCGACCGAGGACAGCGGACTACCCAAGCGTAAGGACTGCAGCAATGTGGATCTTCGAACATCTACATTTATGGTAGGTACAAAACTGTACTTTATATATGCGTATGTTGCAAGAAGAGACAGAAATGTTTAAAAAAATTTTAAATTATATGGTTGTAAATATGAATATTAGGTGATTTTAATTGTAACCTAAGACAGAACAAGAAAAGTGGATGTGAAATTAGTGGTAAATGAGATAATTAGATGTGGTAAATTACACATATAGGAGAGTAATCATTGGACTTGTAAGAGGAATGAATTAAAACAGAAATTGACTATTTTTTAATACCAGCAGGTTTAAAAGTTGTACAAAAAGGAGTAAAGCAAAATGGATTTTCTGGTCATTTAGCTATATGCTTAAATGTAAATGAAAAATACATTAAAATAGGTAAAGGAATTAAAAAGGTTAAATGAAAAAGAATTGGAACCAAATATATTATTATTTATTTTAATTCAGTTTGGTGATTGGAGACGTCCACTTGGCCTTGAAGAGCCCGTTTTCGGTGGAAGCCCGGAGAGAAAAGCACCAGTGACAATTACAGACATTGCAAAGAATCAATACAGAGATTTTTATATTCATAGAAATACAGCGTATACAGTTATACAATCATTTTTATAGTCATAGAACTAGTGTAAAATTAAGATCGATGTGATAACATAAACTTGGTACAGACAGGTGAGAATAGAGGTGGATTTTTAAGGGAGTAAAAGTACCGTTCATAGAAGGGAGGTTAGTTAGGTTCTGTTTGTGACTTGTCCAGTAAGGTTCTAATAGAGAGTTGTAAGAGGTTAGTGTAGATAGTAAAGTAGGTGTACTAGAGGGTGGAGAAAATTAATAGGGGGGGAGAAAATTATGTAGGAGAGTGGGATGGTCATAGCTATTTGGACATAATGTGAGAGAACAGGAAGGATTTGAATTTGTTGAGGTCAGGAGTTGAGCGAAGGGTGGAAGGGAGAGAGTTCCACAGTTCAGAAGTGGAGCAGGAAAGCAGGAGGTGGCCAAGGGGCCATGAGGGCTTGTACACTTGTAGGAGGTTTTGGTTTTCTGATCTGAGTGAGTGGTTAGGGATGTAAGGGTTTAATCTGGTAGAGAGAGGTTTGTATATGAGTTTATGGGCATTGGTGAGTTTAAGCAGGCACAAGTAATTTGGCATTTCGAGCCATTGTAGGTTATGGAGAGAGTTGCAGAGTTGAAGTGGTGGGAAGAGTTTTTTTGAGTTGGTGGCGATTTTTCTTATTTTATTGTTGCATGATTCAAGTTTGGATTGTAGGCCAAGTTGGAGATTGTTTAGCAGAGAAGCTCCATACATAAGAGAGGGGAGAATTAAGGAGGAAGCTAACATTTTCCTGGTGGAGAGGGAGAGGTAGCGGTTGTGTCTGTATAGGAGACCTAGCTTTTGGTGCTATTTGATGACAGATTGGATATGGATGTCAAATTTTAGATTCTCATCAATGAAGATTCCAAGGAGTTTGTTATTGGATACAATTTCATTGGGTATATTATCTTTACTGAGTACAGAGAAAGTTTTTGTCAGTTGGGGAGAAGATAATCAGTTTAGTTTTATTCGAGTTTAGGGCAAGGTGCTGGTTTTGCATCCAGGATTCTGTTTTGCAGAAGGCTGAGTTTTTTTTAAGTAGTTCAGAGGGGGGAGTAAGCTGAGCAGATGATTGTAGAGTTATCCGAGTATTGGATTATTGAGGAGTTAGGAATGGAGTGATGTAAGTTGTTGATGAATATATTGAAGAGTAGTGGTCCTAGAACTGAAACTTGTGGCACCCTGGTGGGGGTGTGCAGAAAGGAGTTGGAGGATTTCCATTGAATGGCTTTGTTGGTTTTCGGAGAGGTAGCTTGAGAGCTAGTTAAGGGTGGAGTTGGAGAGGCTGAGAGTTGAGGTAAAGGGTGGGAGATGATGTCAAAAGGTTTGGATAGGTCGAGGAATAGAGGAGATGCGAGTTTACCAGTACCGCGTGCTTGGTTTATGGTTTCGAGGAAGGATAGCAGGGTAGTCATGGTGCTGGGGCGAAAGCCATGTTGAGTGAGAGTGAGAAGATTGAGTCAGATAAGACATCAGTCGAGTATGGATACATTTCTCCATGATTTTTGAAAGTGGGGAAAGGATAAGCTATAGGTCTGAAATTGGAGGTATCTGTGTGTTTTACCTCCTTTGTGAAGTGGGTTGATGTATGCATGGTGCCAGATGGAAAGGGACATAGGCTTCATGGGTAGATCTGTTGGAAAGGCAATACTGACAGCAGATATTTTTAGGAAGGTTGGTGGAAGATTGTCAGGTGCAATTTGGCTAGGTTTTAGTTGGAGGAGTAGTTTTTTATAGTACTTGTAGGGATGGGATTTAGGTTGAAGGGGGAGGGTGTGTGTGTGAGAGGTTGGTGGGGTTGGAGGGAACCGAGGAGTGGAGGGTGGGGGAAAGAGGACGACAATTTAGAAATGCAATCTATAAAAAAGTTGAATTGAGTGGCAGTGTCCAGGTCTGGAGTGGAGAGTGGGGGAAAGAGGACAACAATTTAGAAATGCAATGTATGAAAACGTTGAATTGAGTGGCAGTGTCCAGGTCTGTAAGGTTTGGGTTGGGGCAGAGGTTTTCTTTTTTACCTGGGTGGAGTAGAGAGGAAATTGTGTCCCAGATTCCCTAGGGTTGGTTAACTGTTTGGATTGAAGTTTGGAGTAGTAAATGTTAGTCTCTGGTTATTAGTTATTATTGGGTAGATTTTTTTTTTGTATTTTTTCCAAATTGTTTCTTTTTAGCATGATGTGTTTGGTTTCTTTAGATAGCCAAGGGGAGGGATTGGCTTTCATTTGTCTGCTTCTTAGGGGAGCATGCTTGTTGAGTAGGTTTAAGAAGGTATCGTTGAAGTAGGTGATGGCATTATCGAGGGGCAGGGTTTTTAGTGGGGACCAGTCAGTAAGCTTTAGAAACATTCTGAAAATGTTAGAGGGGTTGAAGTAAGAGAGAGATTGCGAGTGTGTATGTAGTGATGATGATGCTGGAGAGGGGAGGGGTGATGGTCGGCAAAAGCAGGAAGGTGTTCACTGAGAGCGTCTGGAAGGATTCCTGAGTTTGAGATCAGGTTGAGATGGGATGTAAGGATCCAGTCAGTGATCGTGCCAGAGGACCCATTTTTGTTTGGTCTGCTTAGGGAGTTTGTTAGTTGGGTGGTGATGAAGATGTTGACCGAGTGAGTTGGGACTTGTGAAGTTATTGTGGCCCAGTTAATGTTAGTGTCACCTAGGATATAGGTTTAATTTTTAATGTTAGAGGAAAACCAGGAGAGGATTTCTTCTAGAATTAGTATGTTATTGCCTGGGGGTATATATAGGGCAGCTATCCATATGGATGTGTGATAGCTGTAGTAATTTCAGCATTGTTAAAGTTAGGGAAAAAAATTGGTTATATGGGGTGATGGTATAGAAGGAAGGGTAGATAATAGCTATACCTCCCCCTTTCTTGTTTAGTCCATCATTGCGAATGATGTGGTAGCCCGGAGGGAGGATTTCATTATTTGTTATGCAGGGTTTAATCCAGGTCTCTGAGATGGCAGTTATGTCGGGATGGTTGTGGGAAAGCCAGGCATGGAGGTTAGGGATGTTCTTTCTAAGGCTTTGGGTATTGAATGTGGCAAGGCATATTGATTTTAGGGATGTGTGTGTGTTTTTGAGTGGAGTTGGATGTTATAGTTGGGGGTGTGAGTCCGGGGTTGGGGTGAATGTCACCAGAGAGTGATAGGATGATTTGATGGAGGATAAGTGTAAGGTGGTTCAGTGTGAGTGGAGTGCTTGAGTGTAGAAAGGAGAAGGATTTGTTGGAATGGGGGTGAGGGGTGATGTATGGTGAGTATGTAGGATGGGAAGAATTTTGTATTTAAATAGAGTTGGGTTAGAAAAATAGAGTTTGTGTATTGTGGATGAGAAAGGTGGTGTGTAAGTAGGTTGGATGGTGGATGTGGAGTGCGAAGGGGCTGTATGGTTGGGGGTGTGGTAGTTGAGTGAGATAGGTGATAAGTGAGGGAGGTAAGAATGGTGATTAAGTGTAGGAGGTGGTGTGGGGAAGGAGGCATTGTTCATTATTTAGTGGAGAGTATGAGGGGATCTTGTTTGTGATGGGTGTGGCAAAGTGTTGATTGGTTGATGGGAGAAATGGGTGGAGCTGGTATAGAGCAGAGGGGATGGGGCCCCTGCGAGTGTGCACGCTGTCTAGGAATGCATTAGCAGTTGGAAGATGGAATAACGTTACAAATAAAGCATGAAACACTAGCTTACATGTGCTCATGGTGAGCCTAGTTTGTCAGCTGTCTATTTTGCACATAGTAGCTTCCTAGGTCCTGGGTAGCAGGAGCTGGTGTTTGGATGGTATTCCTGGTGAAGAGGGATTTGCGATTAGGGTCTACCGAGCTGGAATAAAATGATAGAGAGGTTGTTACTAGCTGATAGAGGAAAAGGGAGCAGAGTTATTGGCTGATAGATAAAGGCAAATGAGCAGTGGAACGGGAGAGATGCGGGTGTGAAATGAAAGTACTGAGTGTGTCAAGGGGCGATAGTGGAAAAGGAGGGGTAATGGATGAGAGTATGTATACAGGTATGATTGGTCTGGGTTATGTAGCTTTAATATAGCAGTGCAAGTCAGTAGGGTGAGTTTTAGCAGTATGAGTCTGTGGGTACAATTATGGGACAGTCAGCTATGCATGAGAATTAGCACGATGCATCAAGTACACACAAGTAACTGCAGGACATCACTCTCTAAGCATATGCATTATCAAGACATTCAAAACATTAATAATGGTTGTGAAATACCAAAGGCATAACTGTGGACGATGCTGCCAGGCAGACCAATGTTATAGTAATCAGAACATGAGAAAAACACATTGAGGAAGAACGGTTAATAACATGCAACTTCGGTGCAAACAAGTTCAATTGCAAATAATACTGCTGTTAGGCTAGTAGGTGCAAATAATGTGTGTGTCAGCAGTTGGAATAAAGTAGTTACTATATATATATATATATATATATATATATATATATATATATATATATATATATTGAAAATATAATAGGAAAGGAATTTATAACTTATGGAAAGGTCATATTAATATGAGAGTTTTATGAGAACTAGACTAGTTGGTAGATTAGTTTTTAAAGAAAAATACAAACAAATGTTTTTTTGAATGCATCCAAGAGAAAAGAAGAAAAGGCAATATATTTTACATTGTCAAGAAGTATTTAGAGAAATATGAGAAATGAAAGAATATTATGAGAAGGAAAAACAAATTAAATAAATCAGGATATAATTTATTATGTAAAGATATAGTTTACAAGGGAAAAAGAAGAGGTAGCACCATACTTGAGTAAATTAATAAAATAAAAAAAAAGAAAATAAGAGAATTAAAAAATAAGAATGTAAAATTAATGAAGACAGATACATGGAATAATTAGGGATTTATGTACGACATTTTGTCAAGAAGGATATTAAAAATCAGAAATATGAGGTTAATAAGTGAAGAAGATAATGAATATCTCTGAAAAAGAAAATAAATATAGCAGCAATGAAGTATTGAAAGATATAAATTTGAACACTGCCACAGGATTAGATGGTATAGAATATAGTATGTACAATAATTTGGAAAATAGGCAAAAACTATTATTTCGTAAGGTATTGAATGAATGGTTGGAGACGGGGATACAATATAAAGAAACATGCATAAGTGTCATAAAATTTATTTGGAAGAAAGATGAGAATGGTGATATTAAAAACTGGAGGCCAATAGCATTAAATGGTACGGATTATAAAATATTTCTGAGAATTATGACTAAAAACTGACACAGAAGATTTGATAAGTTATATGATCAAGCTATATTTGTTATAAATGGAATAGAAAGTGACAATCTATTATGGATTATATGAGAAGTAATAAAAGATATAAATAGTCAATACAAAACTCATGAAAGATTTGAGTAAGGCTTAAAAATTCAATATTGGTCATTATGGAACATTTTAAAATTTTATAGTATTGGTAAAAGAACAATACAAGTATTTCTTCATAAGAAAGAAATTAAGATAAATGCGAGTGGGTGGATAAGTGAAGAATTATGGATAGAATGTGGCATAAGACAGAGGGATGTCCAGCCAGTAGCATTATTTTTTCTTTAGTCATGAATACATTTGTAAATAATGTTAACACAATGACAAAAGACACAGGGTATAACAATGGAGAAATTATGAATACCTATAATGTGCACATATGCAGATATAGTGTTAATAACTAAAAATAAAATGGATGGAATAAGTCAATAATGAATTGAGGTCTTTAAAATTGGATTAAGTATTAACAAAGAACAAAAAGGATTTGGATATAAGGGAATGTAGGAAATATAGAATTCAGTGAGAAAGACCTGGATGTCTTGGGTATAATATTTGGACAAAATGAATATAAAAATGATCAGTGGAAAAAATTTAGAGAAATAAAGGAGATTACTACTTTTTGGAAAACTTTTAGGTTTCGTATGGAAAGAAGGCGCATTTGATACTATTATGTTAGGAAAAATTGCATACAGAGCTTATGCATATATGATTCCTACAAAGCATGAGAAAAAATTGATGGAAATATTGTTTTCCTTCATATGGGGTTCTAGATGAATCCAGTCAAGAGGGGGATGTATATGAAAGAAGACCAAGGAGGATTGGGTTTAATAAACCCAATAGTATATGCGGCATCTTTAAATTTATATAAACTGTTAGTGTATTAGAAAAGAAAAAGTTTAATTGGTACTGTTCTTTCATGTAAATACAAAATATTTTGGGAAAAATGAAAATAGGAAAAAGATCAAAATATGTAATTAATAAGGAAATAAATGAATATCAAAATAAGACTTTATGGAAGTTGAGAATGGATACACCTGAGAAAAATAGAAGAGAGTGGTATTTCAACATTGAGGACACACTTTTGTATTGCTCCATGGAACAATTCAGAAAGAACTAAAAATAAAGCCACATCAATGAGGTATAAATGATATAAAAGGCTACATGAGTGTAAAGAGTCTCTGTGGAGATTATCGATAGGCAGATTGCCGGTTAAGGTAAATATGCCATATAAAAGCAAAGAAAATAGAAGATCTAATAATTGTAAAGAATATAAAACTACAGAACATGTGTTTTTGAAATGTTTACGAGTAAAGATGTGGCAACTTAGTTTGTTTGCTTAAAAGTTAAACTACAGGCTAATACACTCAAGTGCACTAGCTTTTGATAGCATTTAATCGAAAAGCAAAGCATTTATTTTGTTTTCTGTTCTGTCTGTGAAAAAAAACTTGAAAAAAACCCCCAAAAAAATATTCTTGTTCTCCTAACTTTCCTGGCTAGTTTGTTCCAGTGATCAGATTTTGCTGATCCCTGGGCTTTGTCTTGGTTCCTGTACTTCTCCATTTTCTTTGTTTGGTCAGGGGGAAAGTTTCTTTACTCACCAGTGGGAGTGGGGAGTACTGAGCTGCCCGTTTGTCCTCAGAGGAGTGGTTTAAGACAGTAACTTGTAGTTCAGTGTTCATTTTGGGTCATTTCCTGCCTTTTCCAGCCCCCTGCTATTAGCGCAATTTAGCGCGGAGTTGCCACTAGAGCAGCATCGGGCAGCGCCGGTTTAACTTTTTCTGGCTCCATAAAGTTTGTTCTTCATTTTTTCCCTTAGAACTGCTCTACTAGTAACCTAAACAGTATATCCCTTGACTAAAAAGCGCAGCACTTGTTCCTAAAAGTTTTTTTTTTCCCTCAAAAAAAAAAAAAAAAAAAAAAAGCTCAGCACTTGTCACTTCTATATTATACAAAGTCCCTCACTTGCGAACCCCCCCCAGGAGTACCCACTTCCTTACTAAGTCCTCTCTTATTCAGTCTCATACCTAACTTCTTAATTTTTCTAGCATGTCGAAGGGCCAGATGCTGGCGTCCTCTCCTGCCCAGTTGGTGAATCTGGGAATATTGAGGCAATGTTACAATTGCCTCATGTACACAGACAACCCTCTCCTCCTCCCACATAACACAAATACTTGCGAGAGATGCAGCTATTTAGCCAAACTGGAGGCTGAGCTCTCTCAACTCAGGACTGGCAAGACCAGACAGGAGGAGAAGGCAACTGCACACACCACAAAACCAGCCTCACATAATGCTACCACACCACTGAATCAAATACATAAACACGCAAAGACATACTCGGAGGCTCTGAGTAAAAATTTACCTAAACAGCAGAGGCCTCCAAAGCAGACACCCAAACAACTGCTACCTCAAGACACCCCACAAGCAACACATAAACCACAAAATCAGTGTGCAAAGCAGTCACAGCTCTTAAGGCCAAATACAACACCAAACATACTTGTCATAGGTGACTCCATAGTCAGACACACTGACGTCCCATTCACCAGGCTGAACAAGGAGAGGGTCACAGTAAGCTGCCTATCTGGCGCTAGAATCCGCCACATAACACAAGCACTCGGGTCACTCCACGGCAAGTACAAATATGACACAGTCATTGTCCATGCTGGTGTGAACGACCTGAGATGTACCTCCCTGGACTACATGAAAAGAGACATAGAGGAGCTCTCTGATTATGTAGCCCAGGCAGGTATGACCCTGATCCTGAGCAGTATCCTTCCTTCACCAAGAATGATGCCACAATATACAGACAAGATGATCAGCTTTAACAATTGGCTTAATGTCTGGTGTCATTCAAAGGGGATCCAGTGTCTGTCTGCCTGGGATGACATGCTTGACAAGCCACGCTGCTTCGCAAGGGATGGCTTGCACCTGTCATCCCTGGGATTCCGGATATTGGCTAAGGCTCTTGCCACCCCCATAGTGCCTTTTTTAGGCAAGGCTCAAATTCTAAACCTACCACCCTAGAAAACAAAAATGGGAAGAAACTGAGGGTAATGCTGCTCAATGCCAGAAGTCTAAATCTCAAAATGCACGCACTCGAGGCCCTTCTCAGTATGGAGAACATCGATGTCTGTGCTGTAACTGTAACTTGGTTCAAGGCTCCTGAGAGCATCCCGACACTATTAGGTTTTACCTCATATCATGCGTTCCGGCCCCAAAACCCGGACCACACCACAAAAGGAGGGGGTGTATCCATATTCATAAAGGATACCCACACCTCCAGGTTGGTGGCAACGCACGAAGCTTCGGAAACCATCCAGGTGCAACTAACCATAGGCAAAACTGCTCTACAAATTGTAGCATGCTACAGGCCACCCTCTCAAACTCAGGAACCCCACACAGCCTTCCTGAAGACACTGGAGGGTATAAATGCATCTCCAAACACCATCATATTGGGTGACTTCAACTACCCGAATATAGACTGGGAGCATTACCCAAGCCCTAACTTTCTAGCCCAACGGTTCCTGGAGTTCATAAATTCAAATGCCATGGAACAGCTAGTCACTGTTCCCACGAGAGGAGAAAATATACTAGATCTCATTATCACAAACATGGGGACAAAATGCTCCACACCGGAAGTATATCCCTCATTGGTGAGATCTGATCATAAACTAATCTCACTGGAAATCCACATCCCGCCCCCACCCCAAACAAAAAAGACCACAGTGAAGAACTTCTCTAAAGCAAACCTCACACTACTCAAGACTGGTGTGGTATCCTTCAAGGCCCCTGAGCCAGTGGAAACCACAACCCAAGCTGCGGAAGCCCTTACAAATGCCTTCTATGAACACCTCCAGGACTGCATGGATCAGGCATTCCCAAATAAAACCAAGACTCTTTCCACAAAGGGCAAACGTCCAGTCTGGTGGACCCCAGCCATTAACAAACTTTACAATAAGAGGAGAAAGCTATTACATGATAGAACAAAATCCATAAAAGGGAAGTCACCCCTGATCATTATTAGTAAAAAAATACGAGCACTCATAAAATCAACTAAGGCCAATTTTGAGAGAAAAATTGCCATGGATTCAAAGGACAATCATAAGGCCTTTTTCAGCTATGTTAGGAACCTGGGTGGAAACTCCCAGATATGCTCAGAATTAGTCCAAAATTATACAAAAATCACTGAATCCACAGACATTGCCAACGTACTGGCAGACAGGTTCAGTGCAAACTTCACCCCCCTCTCCCCCCCTAAAGGAGAGATAACTATCCCAGCGAAGTGTAACCTCCCAGACATCTCAAATGCGCAGGTGAAAGCTGCTCTCTCTAAAGCTAAAAACACAGCATCAATGGGACCGGATGGTGTCCCTGGCTGTGTGCTACACGAGCTAAATGAGGAATTAAACCCGCACATAAGGCAGCTGTTTAATCTCAGCCTTACCACAGGATACGTGCCCAAGGAGTGGCGTACGGCAACTGTGGTCCCACTCCACAAAGGCGGTGCCTCTATGGACCCTGGTAATTACCGCCCCATAAGCTTAACAAGTGTAGTCTGCAAAGCTATGGAGAGGATCATAATGGAGCTCATAAACAAAGATATAGGGGACTTGCAGTCATTGGACCCGATCCAGTTTGGCTTCGTCAAGGGCAGGTCATGCCTTTTGAACTTGGTCGACTTCTTCGAAACAGTCACCAAGGCCATTGATGAGGGAAAGGCAGTCCATACAGCCTACCTTGACCTTGCAAAGGCTTTCAACACAATACCCCACTCTGGTATTGTAGAAAAACTTACCAGCTTAAATATAAACCCATATGTCACAAGATGGGTTGCAAACTGGCTTAAGGACAGAGCCCACAGGGTTAGAGTTGCTGGCGCTATGTCAGACTCCAAGCCGGTCACAAGTGGTGTCCCACAGGGCTCGGTCCTTTGCCCCCTATTGTTCGGCATCTACTTCTCAGAAGTACAGGCCAACATGGGAGGACTTTGGCTGACAAAGTTTGCAGACGACTGCAAACTGGGCGCCATAGTGGAAAGTGCATCGGACACGGATATCCTTCAGAAGGGACTCACGGAAACAGATAGCTGGTGCCAGAGCCATGGCCTGAAGTTAAACGCCAAAAATGTGTAGTCATACCCTTCGGGAAAAACAAGGTAACCCCAAGCTACCATATAGGCGGCAATCCACTAAGCACAGAAGAGGTTATCAGGGACCTGGGGACCCAGGTTGACAGTGGCCTTTCTTTTGACACTCACGTTGCTAAAGTGGTTAGAAAGACCTTCTACATTGCCCACCTGATCATGAAGGGATTCACATCCAGATCTAGTGAGGTCATTGTTCCCCTGTACTCTTCACTTATCAGACCAATGATCGAGTACAATGCCCCATTTGGGATGCATCTCACCCGACATCTGCAGCAATTGGAGAGACCCCAAAAGTACCTCACCAAAAGGATAAAGGGACTCCAAAATCTGTCATATGCTGCCAGATTGAAGAAACTCCAGCTCTATTCAGTCACATACCGTCTGCTCAGAGGTGACATGTGCCTGACATACAAGGCCATGTCCAACCCGGAATTAATGGACATGCTCCACCTCAAAAAATCCAAATCCATCAAAACCACTAGAGCAAGCGACTTAAACCTTAGCACGGATATAAATAGGACGTGCTGGAGGGATAGATTTATCACTCAGACTCCCTATGCTGTGGAATAAAATCCCGGTCCATGTGAGGCAGAGCACCTCGCTGGCTCTGTTCAAGAGAAATCTTGACCTGTGGATGGGAGATCGTAGGTTTACCCCGGGGATCATCTCTGTGTCACTGCTGGACAGAGGCACAACAAACTAATGGGCACAGTATTTTTTCATATAAGGGGTGGCGTAAGCCACAAAACTTTGGGCTAGGCTTATAAATGCCTTAGGGCAGATAGCCTAGTATAAACCTATGAACCTATCAGCCTATGAATTATGTAAAAATCTATTGGGGAATTTTATAAAAGCTGAACAGATATCTGTGCAGATGTTAAAAGAATGGACAGAATAATAATTTGTTTCATGGACAATTTGGAATGAAAGACTGAATGAAATTAAATTTAATGGCAAATGGGTGCTGGCAAGTATATTAGAAAAATATGTTTTTGGTTGTGGGAGAAAGGGTGGGGCGACAGTAATTTAGAGCAGGACATTAATGTAAATGTGATGGTAGTAAATATTATAAATATGTAAATAATAAGACTTGTAGATATGAATTATGATTTACAATAAAAAACCCTACTCTTTCAGTAAGTACAGTGGGATCTTTTACATCCACCTCTTCTATTACCAGTATAGGCAGATAGGGGTCTCATCCAAAGGACAGATTCTTGACATTGGTTTGTCATACTAAGACCATTAGCAAAGTGCTCTGTTGGACTTCATAGTGTCTGGCAATAAAATGTTAATTTATCTTATTTAGAAAGTAAGTTGCTTTTCTCAAATTTAGACCAGTTTGTGTCTTTACTAACATATTTTTTGTTTTTTAGGGTGCCAGTGATTTTTGTGTTTCTCCTGATGCTTATACTACAAAAATGGCTGCAAAGTCTCAGGTTCTTAGCAAAGGTAAGCACAGAACTGATTGTTTAGAACCCTGTTGTAATGTTTGCTAGGAAAGGGCAGGCTGTCATCTGAAACATAAAAACTGTCAGTAAGAGTATATATACTGAATTTCAGAAAATGCATTTTAATTTGTATTTCTATTTTGGGGAAGGGATAATCTGGACCCCCCCAACTCACACAACTCTCTCAACTGTCCCTGTTTTTGCCTCATTTCTTGACCAATCCTTCATAAAAAATTTTGATTTTCTGTTAAATCACTGAAGGCTACAGTCCACCAATAATTCCAGACAAACTTTATTATTCAGCAAGTGCATGTTGATACAAAACCTGTTCTCGTAACTTTTTTAAGAGAATTAGAATGATATTGAAAACTTGCCTCCCCCCCAAGTTATTTCCGGCTTTGTCCCTGATTCTTGATAAAGAAGTTGTGCTTATGGGCGCAGGCACACACACACAATATGATCTCTCTCTCTCTCTCTCTCTCTCTCTGTGTATATATAGATATATAGATCCAGTTTCAGAACACGGAGTGTCAAAAGAGAAAGACCATATGGTTGCTTATCTGAATTGTGATACATAAAACATGCACAGAGCACTTTGTTTTTGTAGCAGGGCCAGCCCTCCAGTTCTGAGATTGCACTGCATTGGGGAAAAAGGACAAATTCCTCTATTCCCTCTATACTGCAGTCTCTGTAAAAAGCGGTCTTGACCTTCTCCACATTCATTTCAGACCACTGACCATATAGTCTTGATCTTTTGACACGATGTTCTGAAACATCGATCTTATGAATGGGACCTTTAAAAAAAAAAGTGTGTGTGTGTGTGTATATATATATATATATATATATATATATGTATATATATGAATGAAATCTCAGTGTCATACAGCTGTTGGAACAGTGAGAAAACCAGCAAAAGTGATGGAATATAAAAAGATCACAAATTGCTGGTCTTCTCATGTACGAGATTGTGGTATAAGTAGGTACTGAGTATTTGCCCTTTCCTTCACTGTGGTGTGATGTCAAGTTGGTATATATAATTATCAGGGGGTGTGCTAGCCAAAGGGGGACTTGTCTCCCTGCAAAAGAAATTGTTTTAAAACTTTTTTTAATGTCCTTGAGTATTTGAATTTTGAAATAATTGTTTTAGTACTATCTATCTATATATATATATATATATATATATATATATATGTGCATCATATATATAAAATTGTGACCCAGCTAGAATGATTCCCGAAATATGGCAACTGAATAGCCAAAAAACAAATTTGTATATATACTAAGTCTGAGGTACCGTTTCTCAGAATATTCCCTTTTCTCTGAGATGTGGTGATCTTGGAGTTGGTAATTCGGGGGGGGGGGGGGGCTACAGGGGGAGGCACATGTGACATACTTGCTGTAATATAGTGTGATACAGTTGAGTGCCATGCATGTGAAAGTTGATGTGAAGTGACATCCAGTTTATTACCATGGTAGTATCTCATCCACACTTGACATAGCTAACTTATCAAAAGTAGTGTCACCATTGTACTGACACTAATAGTCCCTAGGTAGCAAGTTACATGGAGGCAAGAAGCCAAGAAGGTGTGAGCCTGACAGAAATTTTTTTAATTCTGATTATATTTTTCCATGGCTTTTGGCGCTTCCTTTTTATCCTAGTTGTGGGTTGTAAAGCCTTTCCCTTCTAGGAGACTGGAGCTTCCATGAGACCTGCAGTGGTTTCTCAGTTATATAAGCAGTTGGTGCTGCAGTTGTAGATGCTGTTTGGGGATGTCTGTCTTTGAGACAAGTTAGCTTAGCTAGTATAGTTTAATTGAGAAGGTTTGCGGACAGCTACAGAACTTGAATTGTGACACAGTGTTTCTTGTAGCGGAACCTGGAGGAAGACAGTTAAGAGTCCTTGTACCTTAATTGAGCATCACAGCTCAGAAAATGTGCATATCTTGCAAATAGTAAATAAACAAATGCACTAAATTGTACAAAATGTTATAAACTGTGTTTAGTTTTTTTTATGAACAGCTCTTTGTGAAAGCAATAAATGTAGATGTATCTGTTCCCTTTGACATACCCTTTGAAGAATAAGCAGGAGTTGAAGACCCACAGTCTCTGTCCATTACGGTGGTGATGTTCTTTCAAATTACTTTCAAGTGTACATACAAAAAGAGAACATCTGATGTTATGTAGTCCTATCTCGCCTACATTCTTACCCGTTGGCCGATTTTACTAGCTCTAAATCTTTCATTGGCTGGGCTAAGCAGGTATCCCATGGTGCACTGCTCTATATCCCCAGATCTTGTTTGCCGCTCATGTAGCTCGGATGTGGTCTCGTTTGGCTGTGGCTAAGTACCCTCTTTTTCTTGTATTAAGAAAAGTTTTGATTCATATCAAAAGCTATTTTCATAGCTATTTGTCTGATTGTCTTAAGTTTTGTTGAGGTTGTGATTGTGTGATTGTTGTGTGGTATCCCACTGACTGTTCCTCGGACTAGGCCTGTTTCAGTTAAAGGGCCTAGTTCTCCTCATATTGCCTTCTGTATGAGTACGGTCTAGACCGTTTAAGTTAGAGGTTTGGGCTATTCCCTTTCCTTGTGGGTTTCAATCCCTTGTTGAGAGTTTGTATTTGCTCTTTAGTGTGTGTTTGGTCACTGTTCAGTGTTTCACTGTTTAGCGTTCATTCACGCATTTGTAGTGTGAGTGCCTTGTGTTCTCTCAGACTTGGATTTTGCCTTTTTGGCGTAGTAGTGAAGATGTCTAAAGATCCCAAGGAGCACAAACCTTCAGGTTTCAAAAAGTGCTCTAAATGTGGGCACAAATTGTCCATTACCGACGGGCATTCCATTTGTGTCTATTGCCTGGGAGCCATCCATCTGCAGGAATCCTGCAGTTTTTGTCATGCATTCAGTCCTACAGTTCTCCAAGAGAGAAAGAATAAGCTAATCTTAAAGGGACTCTTGAAACCCTGTTTTGAAGAGGCTATGGATTAGTCTTCCAGTGGAAAATCAAAGTTTGGCAAGTCAAAAAAAGAGATCTCCGGCTCAGTCAGCTTCATCGGAGCCTCTGGAGAAAATCTGAAAAACTACATCGACCTCCTCGGCTCTACTGTCCTCAGGGCCGCAGGAAGTATCGGTATTGATGGAACCGGCGTCGGCTCCAATTTTATTCGAACCTCTTAGGAGCCGATCGCCCAGTCTCAGACCAGTTTCTCCTGAGAGGAGATCCCATTCTCCCTCCCTGTCTTCCAAATCCTCCAGGACCCTTTCTGATGTGGATGTTGACAGGGTGGTTCAGAAGCTCCTCCAGTCACTGGTTTTGACAATTGTTTTCGGCTCCGGCCCAGTCGGCTCCGGAGCCCATCCCAACCCCCCTGTCTTCGATCATTCCTCCTCCGAGCGCATCTCTGTCTTTGGAGCCGGAGTGTTCCATGCCGTGTGATGTTCCTAGGCCGGCTCTGATGCCCCTTTGGCTCCATTGGCACTGGCATAGGCTCCGACCCTGTCAGCCCCGTCCTCAGGGTTCGGGACTTGGGATTCTTCGGTCGGGCCCGAGGGGGACTTTTCGGGGCTTATTTCTGTCCCGAGCCTCCCTCTCGGTACCTCGGCTCGGGGAACTTCGACCCCTGTAATGGCCTCGGAGGCTGGTCGCTCCACGGATTCGAGGGGACTGGCCTTCGAGGCTATGCGGACCACGCCGGCCAGATCGGCTACATCAGGTGGGTTGGTCACTCTGTCCCCCACCACTCCGGTGAGAGCTTCTGACCACCACCCATCCATGGACAGCAGAGAACCTGGGCCTAGGGATACCCCCACGAGTGGTCCCCAAATTTCTGAGGGTCCCTCAGTTTGTGCTTGAGGAGCCCCCCCAGAAAGAAAACGTGCAAGAGGAAGCACATAGACTCCCAGGATGAGTCTCTCACCTCTGATACTGACCTCGAGGAATTGGAGGGGTCCCCCAAGTCATCCTCTGATGATGTTTCCTTCTCCGATATCCTGGAGATACTGAAACAGAGAGGTGACTGGCCGTCCAAAGCCCCTTCCGAGGAGTATTCTTAAGGCTTTTAGTGCTCAGCCCTCCACCTCCTGGGTGTCTCCACCCTTCGAACTTCTTGATCTGATTTGTCGAAGAGTGTGGGAAAACCCTGATTCTGTGGAGCCCGTGCCCCGGCATTCCAACAAGTTTCTTTCCACCCCCCAGGGCAAAGAGTTTCTGTCTAAAGGAGTCCCAGTAGATGCCATGGCGGTGGCGGCAGCCACTCAGAAGGAAGTAGCAGAGTCTTCTTCATCTGTCCATCCTCCTAACAAGAAGTCTAGGACCATGGATCGGTACAGGAAGTGTACCCTCTCGTCAGCAACCTTTACCTTATGGTCGCTGAATTACCTATCTCACTTCACTCTGCTCCAGAGAGATCTCCGCAAGGAGTTAGGAGATACTCTTGCGGGTAACGTCCCTGTAGCGGTGGCTCAGACAGTTAATGCCCAGGTCTCTACCCTGAACTCCATTGTTAACTCATCCATGCAGCTCATTTCGTATGCAGCCGAAGGAGCAAGTAGGGCAGCAAGCTCAGGGGTCGCCCTTAGAATGCAAGCGTGGCTGCGCCTGTGTCACTTTGCAGAGGCCTTCAAGTCTTCCTTCACTGACTTTGATGGTTCTTCTTTGTTTGGACCAAAGTGAAAGACACCCTCACCAGGTGCGAGCAAGAGGGAAAGACCCTGTCTGCCGTAGGGGTCCATTTTTCCCTTCCTTCTAGGCCTTATCCCAAGGCCCAGCGGGAGGGGGGGGGTGTGGTTCAAGAAATCAGAGGTTTTTTTCCTACCGCACAGGGTGATCCCCCCTCCAGAGGTAGGGGAGGGGGAGGTTATTCAGGGAGACGTCGCCCCAGAGGCAGAGGGAGCCCCCGCAATTCGGGAGACCGCTATTCCTTTCGTAGCTCTCCCTACTCAAGTTCCTGAGGGAGTGCCCGACTGTGCTTATCCGGAGTCAGTCGGGGGTCGAATTTCGTTATATCCGGAAGCCTGGGAAAGCATTACCCAGGACCGATGGGTATTATGGATAATTTCCGGAGGTTATCTCATCCCATTTACATCAGACCCCCCTTCAGTCAGAAAAATCCCAGATGTTCCACCCAGTCAAAGGGATCAAGCAGCCTCAGAGGTCTCAAAGCTGCTAGGAAAAGGAGTCATCCAGCGTGTCCCCTCAGACCAAATCGGATTAGGGACTTAAGATTCTTTTTGGTGCCGAAAAGAACAGGGGACCTGAGACCCATATTAGATCTCAGCTGACTGAACAGCTATGTACACAAGTCCAAGTTCCGTATGGTCACACTACCGTATGGTCACACTACAATCGATTCTCCCATTGTTGGGAGAGGAGGTATGGACGTGCTCCATCAACCTCAAGGATGCTTACTACCATGTGAAAATGAACAGGGCATCCAGGAGTCACCTATGCTTCCGGCTGGGAGCCAGTCATTTCCAGTTTCGAGCCCTGCCCTTTGGTCTCACCACAGCCCCCAGTGTGGCTACCAAGTGTATGGCGGTAGTGACAGCTCACTTGAGACGTCAGGGATTCCAAGTGTTTCCATATCTGGATGACTGGCTCCTTACCGCCCCCACCAGGCATCAACTTGTTCAAACCAGGGAAGCTACCATCACTCTGTCACTAGTTGGGTATAACAATAAATTGGGAAAAATCTGCTTTATTGCCCTCGCAGTGTCACCTTTATAGGAGCAGAATTAGACACCATTCGAATGCGAGCATTCTTACTGCAGGTAAGGTTCAGAGTCTTACAACAGATACACATGCTGATACCCCTGAGGCAAGTGAAGGCAAGATGGGTTCTCCAGCTCCTAGGGACCATGGCAGCAACAATCGTGTTGGTCCCTCTAGCGAGATTGCACATGAGAATTCTCCAATGGCTCCTCTTTGTTCAATGGTCTCTCCAAAGACTTCCATTGTCTCACCCCATTTTTCTCACGGACAGATGCAAGCAGGACCTCGGTTGGTGGCTGTGCACCAACAATTTGGATGGGGGAAGGCCCTTTGTTCCACCCATCCCTTTTGCCACTGTGACCACGGACACCTCCCAGATGGGGTGGGGGGGGCATTATCTTGGCAGGACAGTCCAAGGCACATGGCAAGAGCATGAGGTACATCTGCATATAAACGTCCTAAAGATGAGAGCAGTGCTACTTGCGTTGCAGGCACGTCAGAGTGTTCTTCCTCTAGGGACGATTGCAATACACTCAGACAACATGTCAGCAGTGTGGTACCTAAACAAGCAAGGGGGAACCAGGTCTTACCCTCTGTGCAGAGAGGCCATGCGAGTGTGGCATTGGGTAGTAACTTCCCAACAGTTTCTGGTGGCAACGCACATTCTGGGGAAGTCCATCGTGATTGCGGATAGGCTAAGCAGAGCTATTCTGATGCCTTACGAGTGGTCTTTGAATTGCCTGGTTGCAGAGCAAATCTTCAGCAGATGGGGTAAGCCTTGCTGCGACCTTTTTGCCAGCCCCCTCAATGCGAAATGCAGCAACTACTTCACGCTGATCTCCCCCCCCCCCCAATAGGGGTAGTCACCCAGGGACACTCTGGTTCACGATTGGCCCTCCGGTCTGCTTTATGCTTTCCCTCCGTTTCCCTTGCTGTCAAAGGTGATTCAGAAAGTGCAATCCTTGGGAAGCAGAATCATTCTGATTGCTCCATACTGACCTCGCCAAGTTTGGTTCCTCTTTCTTCAGAAATTCATGGAGGACACTCCTTGGTCTCTGGACCCTCAACCAGCTTTACTGGCACACATATTGGGACAGTTCCACCCCTCCCTGATGACCCTCCGGTTGACAGCCTGGCTACTCCACTTCCATCGTTAGTCAGACTTCATAATTTCTCACCAGAAGTGGTTCCATATATTATCGTCCTCTCATAAACCATCCACTAGAAAGATTTATTCTAGTAAATGGAAAAGGTTTTCTATCTGGGCACATACCAGAGGCATTGATCCTTACACAGCTCCAATCGCTTCAGTCCTGGAGTTTTTGTCTATGCTTTTCCATCAGGGTTCCGCATCAGCCACTATCAAAGTTCAACTGGCAGTGATCTCTAATTTTCATGTAGCGAATGAGCCTAGTCTCATGGCGCATATACTATGCAAGGTGTTCCTGAAAGGTACTCTGTTGCTCCATCCCCCGGTGTCCGAACCAATCATGCCCTGGGATCTCAATTTTGTTCTACAAGCCCTTACTGTACCACCTTTCGAGCCTGCAGCTACCTGCGAATTGAAATTCTTGACCTGGAAAACGGCCTTCTTAACAGCAATCACTTCAGCAAGGCGAGTTTCAGAAATTCAAGCCCTCTCTATCAAACCCCCATACTTAATCTTCCATAAGGGCAGGGTCTCTCTTGGACCAAACCCTTCAATCCTTCCTAAAGCGGCTTCCGTGTCTAATCTAAATCAATCCATTGAGTTTGCCTGTCTTCTTTCCCCACTTTTCTAACAAGGCAGAATTTAGATTTCACCAGTTGGATGTACACAAACAATTATGCTTCTATCTGCACCGAACAAAAGATATCCGGAAGTCTGACCAACTTTTTGTTACCTTTTTGGAAAACTGAATGGGGTCTCCAGTCTCCAGGATCACCCTATCTAGATGGATATCTTGTTGTATCTCTTTCATCTGTCAAGCAGGAGGTAAGGATCTGCCATTTCTGGTCAAGGCTCACTTTACTCGGGCTGTTTCCAGGACTCTCTATTAGGATTTCACTATCAAGTCAGATTGTCAATGGATGATATATGTGCTGCAGCTACTTGGGCTTCTCCTCACACATTTGTTTCTCATTACAAATTGGATGTGGTCTCCAGAGGCAGGTCTTCCTTTGGCTCCACAGTTCTCTGGAGTATTTTCCTATGAGCCACCCAGGATGTAGGTGCTAGGGACGCTGTCCCACGGGTAGGAATGTAGGCGAGATAGGACTACATAACATCAAGAAGTTATGTACTCACCGTAATGTTTGATGTATGTAGTCCATCTCGCCTCACATTCTTACTTACCCCCCCCCCCCACCTTCCCCCTTCCTGGAGGATTTGGAGGTTAGGTTGTTATCTGCAGAGTTCCATTGCTTAGCTTATTCTTTTACCTGGATGTGATGTGTGCATGGAGTACAAATGAGTTTCGCAGCAAACTAGATCTGGGGATATGGAGCAGTGCACCATGGGATACCTGCTTAGCCCAGCCAATGAAAGACTTCGAGCTAGTAAAATCGGGCGAGTCTGAGCCGATATTCTGCTCCGAACCCACAGGTAAGAATGTGAGGCGAGATGGACTACATACATCGAACGTTATGGTGAGTACATAACTTCTTGATATAAAAAGAAAAAATGCAGAACAAGCATTTGCCTTTACATTAAGATAGAACTTAAACATCAGTCAATTGCTTATACATTCAAAAGTACTAGGCCAGCTGCGCTTGCGGGTCATTTTAAGCCTAGCCAGTTTCCCTTCTGGTGCTTGAATTAACCCATCTTATTTGGTTTTAGAGTGGCCTTTACTCATCCTATGGTCGATAATTATAAATGCGAAGTTGTTCTATCTCGCATTCATTCTTACTGATGGGTTCGGAGCTGATCCTCGGCTCCAACTCGGCCAACTACAAAAGCTTGAGGTCTTCAACAGATCTTCCCCCAGATCTCGTTTGCCGCTGCAACTAGATCGGACGTTCACCAGCTCTGATCAGTGAAAATTGTTTTTTCTATCTTAAAACTTGTCTTAAAAGCTTAGCTTAGATATTTAGATAGTTGGATATTTAGATAAATAGTTAAATATTTAGATATTCAAAGTTACTTAGTTTCAATGTGTAGTTTTAAGTGGCCGTGTTGTTTTAGGCCTTTAGTCTCTACCTATCTCTTTTTCTTCATAGTGTGTGTTCTGAGTTAGAGCCCTTTTATTTACAGGACAAGTATTTTGATATTTAGATAGTAAGAGTTTGTGTGCTGTTGATGTACATATATATTCTTTATCTGATAATTAATTTTCACTTTATCTTAGAAATCTCATTATTAAGAGTTAGTGTTGATATATTCTTCTCATAGCTTAGAGAGTCTTGTATTTCTGTGTGTGTTATACATACAGAAGTTTTTTCTCTGTTGAGTACTGTTAGGATGTCTAATCAGGAGAAAGAAAAATCCAAGTCTGGGTTTAAAAAATGCCCAAGATGTGGACAAAAGATGTCCATCACCGATGGACATACTGTGTCTATTGTTTAGGTAAGGTGCACCTACAAGAAAACTGTTCTATATGCCACTCTTAGTGCTAGAGTGTTGCATGAGAGGAAGAGGAAACTTATGGATAGAGGTCTTTTGAAATCCTCCTTCCAAGAGTCACTGGATAAGACTGACAATTCAGAGCCGAGAAAAAGTCCAACTCCAAAAACTGGGTCAAGTAAAGCTTCAACATCGGCTCCACAGCCAGTGGAGCCAACTGTTGTTTTGGTTAGGAGCCAGTCCCCGACTTTGGAGCCGGTATCTCCTACGTTGAAATCCCCCATCTTATAATCGGTGCCTTCATCCACAAATTCTTATTAGGCCTCAAGTAGACTTTCTGATTTGGATGTGGACCATGTGGTGAAGAGGCTTTTGCAGTTACCAGCACTTGCAAAAATTTTATTGGCACCGACCCCTGGGACTTCTGAGCCAACACAAGTTCCCCCCACCATCTTCTGTTCCTCCTTCGATCTGCCTCGCAGTTTCGTAGCCAGCGAGCTCGGAACCAATGATCGTGGAGCTCTCAGGGCCGACACCTACCTTAGGTTTGTTAGCCCCAACTGCCCTGATATCTTCATTGCCAACCGAGGGATCTCAGAGCCGCTGATTGGGTCCGGGGCGGGTAGTCGAACCAACTTGGTTCCGACTTTGCCTCTCAGGGTCTTGGCTCGAGTGAGCTTGGCTCCGACCTCGGGCTTGGTCCTGGTGCCGGGAGAGTCCCTTGAATCCTCGGATCCAGGGGATTCCTCCCATCTGGGCCGAGGGGCCTTCAAGGCCATGAGGAGGGCATTGTCCACACTGACAACCACTCCATCAGTATCAGCAGCACCCTCCCTTAAGCACCTGTGTCTACCTGTACAACACACGCTCCATTAAAGCATAGAGATCCTGAGCCTCAGGAAGCCCTATTGGGTGAGCCATGCTCTTCTGAGACCTCTCCAGAAGCTCCCACTGAAGAGGTCCCCAGGAAGAGACTTTGCAAGAGGAAGCATCTGGACTCCCCACAGGAATCCGTCACTTTGGATACTGATTTAGATGAGTCAGAAGGGTCCCCACAGTCCCCCTCAGAGGATATCTCATTCGCAGATATCCTAGAAATTCTGAAACGGGTGGCCGGAAATCCCTTAACCCTACTGATAAGTCGGTTCTTCTAAAGGCTTTTGGGTCTCAACCCTCCATCTCTTGGGTGTCTCCACCCTTCGATAAGTTAATTGAGTTACTCTCTCTGAGGGCATGGGAGTTCCCCAGATGCCACGGAGCCTTTTCCCAAGAAGCCTAATAAATTTCCCTCAAGACAAAACATTTCTCTCTAATGGAGTGCCCGTTGATGCTATGATGGTGGTAGCAGATACCAAGAAGGAACTATCAGAAACTCCTACATCTGTTCATCCTCCTAATAGAGAGTCCAGGATCATGGACAGGTATGGGAAGCGTATGTTTAGTTCAGCAGCTTTTTTCCTTCGCTGAACTATCTCGCACATTTTACTAGGTTACAAAGGGATCTCCTGAGAACTGGGAGATACCCTGCAGGGTTCAGTAGCTGCAGGAGTTTCTGGCAAAGTAACTTCCCAGGTCTCTACTTTTTAATTCTGTTGTGAACTCTTCCATGTGTCTGGTATACGCAGCTGATGGAATGAGCAGAGCAGCGGGTACAGGAATTGCCCTTAGGAGACATTCCTGGATGCACCTATGTTTCTTTGCGGGACCCTTTGTCTTCCTTTATTATCACCCCTTTTGACGGCCCGTCCCTTTTTGGACCAAAATTAAAAGGAAACACTTACCAGGAGTGAGAAAGACGGAAGGACTTGCCTGCCATCAGAGTACATTTTTCTACCCAGAGTAGACCCTACCCCAAAGGGGGGGGGGGGTGGAAAGATGTGGTTCCATAAATCTCAAGGATCTTTCCAGGACACTTGTGGTGAACTCCCCTCTAGAGGCAGAGGAGGGGGAAATAATGGAAGACGCCATCCATTCAGCAGAGGGGATCCGCAGAATCAGGGTGACAGACATCAGTTCTTTGGGAAGCCCTATCAGCACCCCTGAGCGGAGGCCTGACTGTCCATCTCTGGAGGCAGTTGGGGGAAGCCTTTACTTGTACCTAGACACCTGGCTAAAAATAAGACAGCTGGGTACAAAGTATCATATCCAGAGGATACTCCGTTCCCTTTGCTACATCACCCCCTCTTGTGAAAAAAAAATCCCAGACGTCCCACTCAGTCACAGGTTACAAGCAGCCATAGAGGTCCAAAGGTTGCTGGAAAGAGTCATCCAGCCAGTTCCAGCAGACCAGAAAGGATCCGGAACTTACTCAAGGTTCTTTTTAGTTACAAAGAAAACAGGGGACTGGAGACCTATTCTAGACCTCAGCAGACTAAACAAGTCTGTAAAAAAAGACAAAGTTTTGGATGGTCACATTACAGTCAATACTCCCCTTTCTGGGGAAGGACAATTGGATGTGCTCAATAGATCTCCAGGAAGCGTACTACCACATAACAATGGACAGGCCATTCGGTTCATCTATGCTTCCATCTGGGAGCCAGTCATTATCAATTTCGCGCTCTGCCCTTTGGTCTCACTACAGCCCCCAGAGTGTTCACCAAATGCATGGCAGTAGTCCTGGCTCACCTGAGATGTTTGGGATTCCAGGTGTTTCCATACCTAAACGACTGGTTCATCACTGCCACCACCAGGCATCAACTTGTACATGCAAGGGACACAACTTTGAATCTCTGCAATCAATTGGGGATTATCATAAACTCAGAAAAATCTGCCTTATCGCCATTGCAACAGACCGTTTTTATAGGAACAGAACTAAATACAGTCACAATGACCTTAAGCCTTCCTTCAGAAAGAGTTTGTCTTTTACAAAAACAAATCCTAGACCTGCTTTCAGAGACAAAAGTCCCAGTCTCAGTGGTACTCAAATTGCTAGGAACAATGGTGGCAGCAATTGCCATTCCTCTGGGTCGGATGCACGTGTGAGTACTACAATGGCTCCTGTTCTCTCACTGGTCCTTTCAGGATCTCCCAATGTCACACCAAATCTTAATAACGAATACATACAAGAAGGACCTTCAGTGGTAGCTGGCATCTCAACAAGTAACTCTAGGCTGTCCATTTGTTCTACCCACTCCTATAGCCACAGTGACCATGGACGCTTACTTGATAGGGTGTAGGCGGGCATTATCAGGGAAGAACAGCCCAAGGCACGTGGAAGAAGCACAAGGCTTATCTGCATATAAATGTCCTGGAGATGAGACCAGTACTCCTAGCGTTGCAGTCCTTTCAAGACTTCAAGAAGGATCCAAGTCTTATCCCCTGTGTCGAGAGAACCTGAGAGTATGGCAGTGGGCAACTTCCACCCAGCACTTTCTGATAGCAACACACATCCCGGGGAAATCCAGTGTGATAGCAGACAAGCTAAGCAGGGCAATTCTCTTGCCTCACGAGTGGTCCCTAAAGAAACAAGTAGCGGTAAGCAGATTCCGCAGGTGGGGCCAGCCTTGCTGCGATCTCTCTGCAATCTCAACGAACACGAAATGCAGCAGATACTTCACCCTAACCCCCCTCTGGGGCATGCCCCAAGGGATGCACTGGTGCACAATTGGCACCTGGGTCACCTTTATGCCTTCCCCCTTTCTCTCTAATACCGAACGTATTACAGAAAGCAAAGACTGTGGGAAGGACCATAATCTTAATAGCCCCTTACTGGCCTCATCAGATTTGGTTCACTTCCTTCAGCCTCATCTATTGGAAGAGGTTTGGATCCTGGACCTGGTTCCAGATCTGACCCATTCATCGGGGGCTCTTCATCCTTCTCTCCACTCCTTTAAACTGACAGCTTGGGTGCTCCAATTCCAAACATAGCCAGGATTCACAACCTCTCAGCCGAGGCCCAACATATTTTAACATCCTCTCTTAAATCATCTACCAGAAAACTATAGCTTAGCAAATGGAAGAGATTTTCTATATGGGCATCTCAGAATGGTATTGACCCCTACCTAGCTTCAATTTCATCTATTCTGGCATTTGACTAAACTTTTCAATGAAGGAGCCACTGCAGCTACCATTAGAGTTGAATTAGCAGCAATCTCAAACTTTCATCTTGGTGTCCAAGGTTCTAATGTCCATGTCACATCGACTCTAAAGCCTTTCACAAGGGTACTATTCATTTGAGACCACCCGTCAAAACTCCAGCCATGTCATCTAAATGTTGTTCTTCCCCCAAATTATATTACCTCCTTTCGAACCAGCCTCATCCTGTGATTTGAAATATCTCTCATGGAAGACCATATTTTTAATAGCTATCACTTCTGCTTGGAGGATTTCTGAGTTACATGCTTTGACCATCAAACCTCCTTATCTGATTTTCCATAATGACAGAGTTCCGCTCAGAACTAATCCATCATTTTTACCCAAAGTTTGTTCAGACACAAATCTCAACCAGTTTATTGAATTGCCCATTTTCTTCCCTAAATACAGAAATAAGAAAGAACACATGCTGCACAAACTTGATGTTCATAGGCAACTCAGATTTTATTTGGACAGGACCAAACAATTCAGGAAAACAGAACAACTCTTTGTCTCTTTTTCGGAATCAAAAAAAGGTGCTCCAGTGACAAAAGTCACCTTGTCAAGATGGTTATCAGATTGTATTTCTTTCACTTACAGTTCACTGAATGCTCCATTACAACAAAAAATAAAGGCCCACTCTGTTAGAGCTGTATCTACCTCTTCAGCATTCTCTGCTAAGTTACCATTAGATACTATTTGTGTAGCAGCTTACCTGGTCAAGGCCACATACCTTCATCACTCATTACAAAGTAGACAAGGCCTCCAGGGACAGGGCTTCCTTTGGTTCCACTGTTCTGAAGAAAATTCTCCCGTGAGCCACCCGCGAAAGCAGGTGCTTGGGATGCTACCCATCAGTAAGAATAAATGGCGAGATAGAACAACTACACATAAAGAAGTTATGTGCTCACCATAACGTTCCATATGAGTTAATCTCGCCTTCATTCTTATGTCCTACCCTCCAACCCCCATCCAGTCTACTTGTGGTCTGAGACGTCTCTTATTTATGGTGTATTGTCTTTTATCCAGTTCTTAGAGTGGCATATTAATAGTCATAGGTAACCGGTTGGCAGCAAACAAGATCTGAGGGAAGATCGAGGTGCATCATGGATAAGGAGTTGGCCTTGAGCTGGTTGAAGACCTCGAGCTTTTGCAGTTGGCCGAGTCTGAGCCGAGTATCGGCTCCGAACCCATCAGCAAGAATGAAGGCGAGATGAACGACTCACATGGAATGTTATGGTGAGTACATAACTTCTTTTTCCACCTATTTGAGGGTAACTGGGATTATACCTTGGATAACTTAAGGGGCTTCATGCATGGGATAAAACATTTAGGATCTGTATCTGCTCATTAGTAGTACAGGGGGCAGTCTTGGGTAAACTTTCTGTCCTATACATAGATCCAAGTTGCATTTGAGTATGGAAAGGGATGATTTTTGTTTTTATATGGATGGAGAGTGTGTTCCAGAGCAGCAGTATCCTTGGTA